>NC_133333.1:136706055-136798100 GCF_042186555.1 Aquarana catesbeiana | reverse complement strand
AGCCTACTCTCCTATTTGGAACAACCATAATTTGCAGGAAGTTCTTAAGATAGGCATATTTAGAGAGTGGGAGAAGCTTGGCCTCAGTAAGCTAAGTCAATTATATAACGACTCTGGGTTAAAGAAATTTTCAGAACTGGTTGGGGAGTTTAAGCTTCCCCGGGGGTCTTTCTTCCTATATGTCCGGTTGGAACATGCCCTTAAAGCACAATTTAAAGCCCAGACCCCGAGATGGGAAGAGATGCCTCTATTTCAGTGCATAATTCAAATAACCCCCACTAGAGGGGTAATTTCAAGAATTTATGACCAATTAAGCAAATCGGTTAATAGCAGGGAAATACTCCTTCGGGTAAAGGCCAAATGGGAAGAGGAGGTGGGAGGAATGACCCAGGAACAATGGGCGAGAATTTTGGAGTTGGGAGCGCAGGTTTCTGTGACCCCCTCACAGAGACTCTCACATTTAATGCTGTTAAACAGAGCCTATTATACTCCTAAAAGACTTTTTAAATTTGGGAGAAGGCCCAATGACAACTGTCCCAGGTGTCGAAGGACGGGAGATCTCATTCACATGGTGTGGAGGTGTCCCAAGCTGTTTAGATACTGGGAGGAGGTGACTGGGAATTTGGGAAATATTTTCGGTACGACAGTGGCAAACGAGGCCTTGGTTTGTATTCTGGGGCATAGAAGAGTGATGGGAGAAAGGTTGAGTACTACCTTAGCTGTCACGCGGGCCCTGTTTCAGGCTAGAAAGTTGATAGCACTTAGATGGCAGGTAAAGGAGCCCCCCACCGTGAAAGACTGGATCTCTACAATGAATGAAACCTTGGGTAGGGAAAGAATGGAGTACATAAAAAGGGGCAATCTTCAGGAATTTGAAAGCATGTGGAAGATGTGGATAGAGAAAGTGAAGAGTCATTAATAGTGGGATCTGCATAGACAGGGAATAGACTGAGGGATGGGCTTAATATAGGTATGTAGGCAACTGGTATGCTTGCAGGCAAAGGATGCTATAATAAAGTGTTTCTGGATATGAACATTTTTAGTTAAATATATAGCTTAGTAGGGTATAGGATAAATATATAGGGAGTAGGTGGGGGGGGGGGATCGGGGTATTAGGGCATAGGTAATTTGGTACACAATACAGGCTGGGTCAGTAGAAGATGGGCACGGGGAGTCCACAAGCTCATTTTTACAAACCTCTCTTCTTGTATTTTTTGTTGTGTTTTTGTCCTTTTTCTTCCTTCTTACGGGTCCCCTCTTTCTCTATACTGAGTTGGAAAAGGATGGGTCCCCTTGGTTATCGAGTCCTGGTTAGTGGGGCTTACGAGATGGAAGGGACAGAGGACTTGTTGGTAAAGAGGCGTAATGGAATCCGTTGGTCATTATGGCGATATAAAAAGCAATGAGAAAAAAGTATAATCCACTATGATGTGAATACGAGAAGGCGACAGTTAATGAACATCAACTGATTTAGCCCTCCAAACACTGTTTACTGATGTGGAGAAAAAAAAAAAAAAATATTTCACTGGTAGAAGCTAATTGGAAAGTTCTAACCAGATGGTATCTGGTACTGACGAGATTAGCTAAGATGTTCCCCTCTTCCCCCCCACTATGCTTTAGGAATTGCCAAGCCCAGGGAACCATGCTTCATATGTGGTGGGATTGTCCAGGAATTAGGGGATTTTGGAACACATTGTTTAATCTTATCCGTAGAATCACAGGCCTGGCGATCCCTAAAAACCCACAAATAGCTCTGCTGAACGCGCAAATCCCCAAGATCCCTAAATACTCCCAAAGGCTGATAACTTTCATGCTGCTTGGAGCTAAAATCACGGTCACTAAGGCATGGAAGACACCATAAATTTCTCTCGTAGCTGCTAAGAGAAATATCTCTTGGATCATGTCCCAAGAAAGAATAGTGAGCACCATTCTGGACAACACCAAAGCATTTGAGGCAACTTGGGAACCCTGGGCTGGGCACTTAGGCATATCCCTTATCCCAGGGATTACTACAGTTTGATAGCTAAACTTGATCTGAGTGCTGGCACACCCCCCCTCCCCTCTTTCTACTCTTTCTTTTTTTACTTCCCTTTCTGTTAAGATTTATGAAGTTCACGACAGATTATACCGGTTCTTAAGTATCCGATATTTCAAGAACAAACTTTATCCATCTTGTTTGGTATGAGATACTTTACGCTACCTCCTCATAACATCGGGGAGTCTTAGTGTAATCAGAGTTTTTTCATCAACACTCTTCAGATCTACCCCCAGGGGGTGGTCTTGTTTCTCGGGAACAATACTGTAGTTCCGGAGAGGCACGACAAGTCCCATCATCTATAGAGCACTCATTATTTGCTTTAATAGGGCCAGACCTTGACACAGTGTGAACCCATATGGGGTGCCAGGTCTGTCCCAAATCTATAGTGCTGGACTGTACTTAGGATCTAGCGTCATATTTTCTTTTTTTATGTTCTTTTGTTTGTGTTGTAACGTTTTTTTTTTTCTTCTCACTGGAAGATCTCTGTTGGTATTTTGTACTAATGCAGCATATAAAGATGGATATACAATGTATTGTATTAATTCTCAATATACGATTTAAAACCAAAAAAAAAAAAAAAGGAAAGCATATTAAACTTTGGCTTTCCAAATACATACTGTATACATGAGTTGCCTTAGCTGCCAAAATATTTGTAATTTAGTTAGTCTTTTGATCTAGACAGGTCCCGAACCTCCACAGCAGTCAAGCAGTACTCTGCACCCCTGCCCAGTAAAACAACACCTACCTGTAAGCATGCCTCATAGCAATATGCACTGCAGCAGAGACTAGTGCTTAGTGCTGTCCCTCCATCTCAGTCCATTAAATAATATAAAGACAAATTCAGGTACTACGTGGAGATAAAATAACAATCTAACTGTTTTCCAATGAATGGATAGCTCTAATACTACTACTGAGATCTGTGCCATTTCAAAATCTGTAGTAATGTGTGGCAGTTCTGGTAGTGCTTGTACTGTAGTAATGTGTGGCAGTTCTAGTAGTGCTTGTACTGTAGAAATGTGCGGCAGTTCTAGTAGTGCTTGTACTGTAGTAATGTGTGGCAGTTCTAGTAGTGCTTGTACTGTAGTAATGTGTGGCAGTTCTGGTAGTGCTTGTACTGTAGAAATGTGTGGCAGTTCTGGTAGTGCTTGTACTGTAGTAATGTGTGGCAGTTCTGGTAGTGCTTGTAATGTAGTAATGTGTGGCAGTTCTGGTAGTGCTTGTACTGTAGTAATGTGTGGCAGTTCTGGTAGTGCTTGTACTGTAGTAATGTGTGGCAGTTCTGGTAGTGCTTGTACTGTAGTAATGTGTGGCAGTTCTGGTAGTGCTTGTAATGTAGTAATGTGTGGCAGTTCTGGTAGTGCTTGTACTGTAGTAATGTGTGGCAGTTCTGGTAGTGCTTGTACTGTAGTAATGTGTGGCAGTTCTGGTAGTGCTTGTACTGTAGTAATGTGTGGCAGTTCTCGTAGTGCTTGTACTGTAGTAATGTGTGGCAGTTCTCGTAGTGCTTGTACTGTAGTAATGTGTGGCAGTTCTGGTAGTACTTGTACTGTAGTAATGTGTGGCAGTTCTGGTAGTGCTTGTACTGTAGTAATGTGTGGCAGTTCTGGTAGTACTTGTACTGTAGTAATGTGTGGCAGTTCTGGTAGTACTTGTACTGTAGTAATGTGTGGCAGTTCTGGTAGTACTTGTACTGTAGTAATGTGTGGCAGTTCTGGTAGTACTTGTACTGTAGTAATGTGTGGCAGTTCTGGTAGTACTTGTACTGTAATAATGTGTGGCAGTTCTGGTAGTACTTGTACTGTAGTAATGTGTGGCAGTTCTGGTAGTACTTGTACTGTAGTAATGTGTGGCAGTTCTGGTAGTACTTATACTGTAGTAATGTGTGGCAGTTCTGGTAGTGCTTGTACTGTGGTAATGTGTGGCAGTTCTGGTAGCACTTGTACTGTAGTAATGTGTGGCAGTTCTCGTAGTGCTTGTACTGTAGTAATGTGTGGCAGTTCTGGTAGTGCTTGTACTGTAGTAATGTGTGGCAGTTCTAGTAGTGCTTGTACTGTGGTAATGTGTGGCAGTTCTAGTAGTGCTTGTACTGTGGTAATGTGTGGCAGTTCTAGTAGTGCTTGTACTGTGGTAATGTGTGGCAGTTCTGGTAGTGCTTGTACTGTAGTAATGCGTGGCAGTTCTGGTAGTGCTTGTACTGTAGTAACATACTGCAGTCCTGAAGTTGTTTATGTTGTATTAATGTGTGGCACTTCTGGTAGTGTTCATGGACACTATAAAGAGCACTTTTTCAGACTTATTTATTATTGCAGGACCAAGTATGGGGCCTAAGTTCCCACATCTCATCAGATGATGCAAGACCACAGTCCAGGAACCCATCTTCTCGGGGCCATACAAGTCACATACTAACCAGATCTAAGCATGCCCTGAATACTGTCTGTTAAGGTCATACAATAAGGATCAAAGTATGTTAAATATACACCAATGAATGTGTTTGTTATATGAGTTTGAAAAGTTACTGGTTGATCCTGCCAAGAATCTTGTGGTCTGATAACTTCTGGTGCTGACTGTTATCAATACCATTGTTCTCAGCTATCTCTGAGGACTACAGAACCTCACCCCTCTAATTTATAGAGAATAGGAGAGGTTTTGAGTTAATTGGTCCTATCTTTTTTCCGTTGTTCTGATGCAGTGGAGTGAGTGAATGTTTCATCCTTAGGTGTCCGTTTATGAAGCAGTGAAATCTATTCACTGCTTCATTCTCCGGCAGTCACAGTGAAGGTCTTTCTCCTCTGTGTGCCAGTTTATGAAGCTTTGTAGATCGCTTCACCTTTGGAGGAGTGAAGTGTTCTACAAACGCTTCCAACAGTGGAGAACGGCCCTGATACTGGAATCTCGTGAGACTTTACGAGATTACAGTACCAGAAATTCACCGAAAAACCTAGATGTCAGTTTATTAAGCAGTGATAAATTATCAATACATTGACAGACGGCGTGGATTAATGTTAATAAAATAATGAGTACCCCTATATTATATACATATGTATATACACACACATTATATATATATATATATATATATATATATATATACACATATATACATATACACATCATATGTATATATGTATATATATATGTATACACATAAATATGACAGGGGGACATGCTTACAGTGTTGGGGGGTCTGAACGAGGCATAAGGAAGTTAAAAATCTTCCTCCTTCCCCCTCAGATCCCCCCAGATTTCCTCTTCACTCCCCGATTCTCCACCTCTGAGCTGGTGAACCTGGGAGTGTGAATTCTGACACAGATCGCCAGTGAAGCGGTGAGATCACCGCTTCATAAACTGGCCGTTACTGTGTCATTCAATGAGGATTCTCCATGTGTAGAGATAATCGGCGGGAGAACAAGTTCAAACATGTTCTCCCCCGATTATCACTGTTTCATAAACTGTTTATGGACTGTGATCAGCGGCGATCCTCGGGATCACCGCTGATCACTGCTTCATAAACGGACACCTAAGATTGGTAATGCATTACTGGCAGAATCATCAAGTAAAATAAAGGGAAAAAAACGAAAAAAATAAAAGGACTAAGGTCTGGTAATCTGGATTATGTCACATATGTTACATTTTTGGGGTTCAGATATACTGTAAGGTCTCTAAACATAACATATTAACAATTTTGTCTCTGTTTCTGAAGCTATGATGTCTCCTTCTTTGTATGTCTGTACTATTACATGTCTATACTATGCCTGTGCCCCCACAGCCAGGCGCACAGGCTCATTCACACGTTTCTTCAATGACCAGTCTAGGGGATATTGTTTTTATTGTTTTTATTTTTGGAGAACTTGGATAGGGTTGAGGGAAATAGGTGGGGTACTCCAAAAACAAGAACTATGTACAACTAATGCCGCGTACACACGGTCGGACTTTCTATCCTACTTGGTCCGGCACACTTTCCGACGGACTTTGTCCGCCAGGTGCGCCGGACTTTAAAACGGACGGACTTGCCCACACACACCCGGACTTTCCGGCGGGCTAAGTCCGCCCGTCTTTCCGACGGACTTTCGCCGGAGTTCCGGCGGACTTTCAGAATGAACGGACTTGCCCACACACGGACAAGTCCGTTCATTTTGAACGTGACTCAGGTGCGACGGGACTAGAAAAGGATGTCAATCTTGCCGCTTTTATCGGCGAGATTGACACCTTGCGAGCCCCGTCGCGGGGCATACCAGGCCCTTAGGTCTGGTATGGATTATAAAGGGAACCCCCTACGCCGAAAAAACGGCGTGGGGTCCCCCCTAAAATCCATACCAGACCCCGATCCGAGCACGCAGCCTGGCCGGTCAGGAAAGGGGGTGGGGACGAGCGAGCGCCCCCCCCCTCCTGAACCGTACCAGGCCGCATGCCCTCAACATGGGGGATGGGTGCTTTGGGGGAGGGGGGCGCCCTGCGGGGCCCCCCCACCCCAAAGCACCTTGTCCCCATGTTGATGAGGACAAGGGCCTCTTCCCGACAACCCTGGCCGTTGGTTGTCGGGGTCTGCGGGCGGGGGCTTATCGGAATCTGGGAGCCCCCTTTAATAAGGGGGCCCCCAGATCCCGGCCCCTCACCCTATGTGAATGAGTATGGGGTACATGGTACCCCTACCCATTCACCTAGGGAAAAAGTGTAAGTAATAAAACACACTACACAGGTTTTTAAAATATTTTATTAAACAGCTCCGGGGGGGGGATCTTCCTCCGGCTTCGGGGGTCTTCTTCCGGCTTCGGGGGTCCCTCCGCTTCATCTTCTCCCGGCGTCCGGTTGGTTCTTCTCCGCTCTCTTCTCCCGGTGTTCCTGTTCTTCGGCCGGCTCCTCTGCTGTCTTCAAGTAGCTCTCTTGCCAGCAGAGGTCCGGACTTCTGGGCTTCTGGGCTTCTGGGCTTCTGGGCTTCTCTTCCCCAGATGTTGACACGACGCTCTCTCCTGCTGGACTGCTCTCCGAGGGCTGCGTTGTGACTTATATAGGCGGAGACCCCGCCCCCTTTTGATGTCACAGTCCCTGGGCATGCTGGGACTGTGACGTTTTAGGGGGCGTGGTCAACATCACCCAGTGACCACGCCCCCTAAAACGTCACAGTCCCAGCATGCCCAGGGACTGTGACATCAAAAGGGGGCGGGGTCTCCACCTATATAAGTCACAACGCAGCCCTCGGAGAGCAGTCCAGCAGGAGAGAGCGTCGTGTCAACATCTGGGGAAGAGAAGCCCAGAAGCCCAGAAGTCCGGACCTCTGCTGGCAAGAGAGCTACTTGAAGACAGCAGAGGAGCCGGCCGAAGAACAGGAACACCGGGAGAAGAGAGCGGAGAAGAACCAACCGGACGCCGGGAGAAGATGAAGCGGAGGGACCCCCGAAGCCGGAAGAAGACCCCCGAAGCCGGAGGAAGATCCCCCCCCCCGGAGCTGTTTAATAAAATATTTTAAAAACCTGTGTAGTGTGTTTTATTACTTACACTTTTTCCCTAGGTGAATGGGTAGGGGTACCATGTACCCCATACTCATTCACATAGGGTGGGGGGCCGGGATCTGGGGGCCCCCTTATTAAAGGGGGCTCCCAGATTCCGATAAGCCCCCGCCCGCAGACCCCGACAACCAACGGCCAGGGTTGTCGGGAAGAGGCCCTTGTCCTCATCAACATGGGGACAAGGTGCTTTGGGGTGGGGGGGCCCCGCAGGGCGCCCCCCTCCCCCAAAGCACCCACCCCCCATGTTGAGGGCATGCGGCCTGGTACGGTTCAGGAGGGGGGGGCGCTCGCTCGTCCCCACCCCCTTTCCTGACCGGCCAGGCTGCGTGCTCGGATCGGGGTCTGGTATGGATTTTAGGGGGGACCCCACGCCGTTTTTTCGGCGTAGGGGGTTCCCTTTATAATCCATACCAGACCTAAGGGCCTGGCATGCACCGCGCTCACCGCAATAGGAAAATTTGTTTTTCCTATTGCAGAGAGCGCGAGATGCAATACCCTGCCCTCGCGTCGTATCTGGTCCGTCGGACCAGCCTACACACGAGCGGGCTTTCCGTCGGACCAGCACACACACGAGCGGACTTTCCGCCCGAAACTGAGTCCTACGGAAAGATTTAAAACTTGTTTCAAATCTAGGTCCGGCGGGCTTTTGGGAAGAAGTCCGCCGGAAAAGTCCGCCGCCGCCCACACACGGGCGGATTGTCCGGCACACTCTGGTCCGCCGGACCAAGTATGCCGGAAAGTCCGACCGTGTGTACGCGGCATAAGGATTTAGATATTCTTCAGTGCAAGCTATGTTAAAGCCTGTGCTTATAGCAAACAGTAAACTTCAGCTTTAGGGACCTTTCACACGGGCTTGCCTGTGTACAGACTCCGCTTTGCTCAGCAGCGATCGATCCACTGATCCCCGCTGAGCAGGCGGATGACAGGTCCGTCTCCGCTCACTGTGCGGAGATGGACCTGTCAAAGCCCCGCTCTCCTCTATGGAGATCAGATGAAAATGGACTTTGGAATTTTCATCTGATCCTTTTCGATCCGATTCTCCAAACGGATGGAAAATAGGGTTTCCATCCATCTGGATTTCACGGACAGGATCGGATCGGATAGCGGCGATGTCAGCGGACATGTCACCGATGACATCCGCCGCTCCATAGGGCTGAATGGAGCATCCGATCAGGTCTGCCTGAAAAACTGACAGACGGACCTGATTGGAAAGCCCATGTGAAAAGGGGCCTTAAGAAAGCAGTAGTTAACTGTGAGCAGGGTCCCTTTAAGTAGAAAATTATATGGACAAAGCTCTTCGGGACACCACCTGGTGTCTCCTTTAAATCGACCTACAGCTGACTCTCTAGCACCAGGGGGGTAGCAAAAGCAAAAAGGTCCCCAAGATCTTTCAAAGCATCTGTACTCAAACAAGGCCCAAGGTACCGCTAGGTGCCTACTTCCAACTTCCATGCGACACCTTACTCCAGTAATACCAGACTAAATCTTCTGCAGACAACCTCCCCTCAGTCTGCTCTCTTTAGCTCCAGGGTCTCCGCATCCAGGCCCTCAGGGCGACCACTTGATGCTTCACAACAGCAGACATAGCAGCATTGCCTGGGAGAGCAGTGTGCCCTCCAGGCTTGACGATTCCTCTCCAGGAAAAGACCCAGAGCTCAGTGTGTGCACAGAATATATACAGTCTCCCAGCATACCATCAGAGCCTGCCTCTCTGTGATAGGCCAGGGCTGTATCAATTTTCATGCTGCCATCTACATAGCTCCACACCTATAATCCAGAAACTTCTCAAATTCTTTGGATGCAGAGGGAGCTATTAGGCCAGACAGGCAGCAGTTGAGCACACTGAGCAGACCTGACTAGCAGACTGCAGCTTCACTGAATACAGTGAGAAAATGATATGTTTTTATCTAACAAACTCAGCAACACTGAGTACAGTGTGGCAACTAAATTTCCTGATGCATCATGGCAGCATACACTTTGGGTTGTGACTCCGCCCCTCACAACCTGATAGGACCACATAGCTATAAGTTGTAAAGATGGCCCCCGCCCCAGTATTCTCTTATTTTTCCTCACCTGAGAAGGACTGAAGATGTCAGAAGCACCCCCTTACCGAACTCGCCCCAGCCAGGTTCTAGCCTCTCCTGGGTGGAAGTCCTTGCCTGTACAGCCTCTAAATGAGCTAGATGGAAGGAACCCCACTCTGGTGGTCTCAGGGGTATGTGCGGCTCCAGTATAAGCCTTAAACAGGCTTAGTTGTGTGCAGCGGTCTCCATCTGTCTTTCCATCTCTTGGTGCAGCTTGCTGGGCTCTGTGGTTCTCCTCTGTCTCTCCCCTGTGTCCTCGGATGTCTCAGCGCTTCCGCACATGCTCAGTAAACGTTTTTAGGGCGTCCTGGCACATTTGCCAGGTTCCAAGATGGCGCCAAGAGCGGCTCGGTGCTACTGCACATGTGCGGCCGGTTCATGACCCCGACGGCCATGACGGTTTATTTAAAAAGCTCAGAGATGTAATTTCTGATGCCTCCAGCTTCCTGAGCATATCTGACGCTGCTATCAACTCTGCCTCACCTCTGACGCTCCCTCCTTGGGGTAAGTGTTTCTCTCTCTCCCCCTGGTTCCTGTTTGTTTGCTTGCATGTTTACACCTGCCTGTATCCCTCCAGGATATCACAGTTATCCTTTCTATGGAGACCGCTGCCCCAGCAGATCACCATCAGCCCAATAGGTAAGGGGAGGGGGATGTTCATGGTAAGTAGTGAAGATTGAAAAAGAGAGCAGGATCGTACTAATGCTGCCTAATCGGTCAGCCCTACCAGGTCATCAAGATCGTCTAAGTCAAGACAAAGAGAGACCTCACGCAGGAGAAGCCGCTCCAGCCATAGGCGAAGTCGCTCAGCCCACAGGGGAAGCCGTAGGAGGAGCCGTTCCTACTCCAGGCATAGACATTCCCATTATAGAAGATCCCCTGCACGTAGACGCCAGTCTCCTGCACATCCTCCCCGTCCAGCGGGGAATGCTTGCTGGGTATGCGGGGCCACAGCTCTACCAGACAGGCTGGCCTGCCGCAGGTGTATGGACGAAGCCACCAGGGAGAAGGAGCTAGTCACTGTGGAACCTACCGGGGTCCCTGCTACGCATATCTCAACCCCAGATGTGGAGGCTACAGCCCTGAGCGCCTCACCATCCCATCCTAGTACATCTAGGGAACAAGAGTTTCCATCAGACGAGGAAGAACTGGAAGCGGCAGCAGGCTTTGATTTCTCGCTCATAGGACCCTTTGCAAAATCGGTCAAGGAAGCGATTAACTGGGAAGAACCTGAGGAGGTACAGCAGAAGCAAAGGAAGTATTTCCCGAATCTCAAGAAGGTACCTGAAGCCTTCCCATTTATAGGATCAAAAAAAGGGAAAGTGGGACTTTAAATGAGATGGATGACTTTGTGGAAGCAAGTTTGAATAAATAAATACAGATTTTATTGGTAAACATATTGAATACAATAAATATATCAATACGTATCAAATCCACCCGCACAAGACATACAGGTGCGGCATGGATAAAGATTACAAGAGTATAAAGATTCAAAACAATTCATGGTTACATTGCATGGAATGGGTTCATATAAGTACATATCACACAAAAAGCAGCACCAACAGCGAGAATGTGAATATAAAAGGAGAAAGTTTTATGGACCATAATAGATATATAAAAAAGTCAAAATTGTTAATCTACTGTAAACCAGAGTAAATATGTCCATTACAGACATAAATCTGCATCACGTGTGCCCGACGCGTTTCGTGTAGAGACACTCTTCAGGGGCGGATGCTCAGGTATGTCTGCAGAGTATAAAATTGATAAATTATATTAGTCTATTTATTAGGTAATATAAAGGAATGGCAGATTAGCCAAACCTAAATACTCACAAAAAGTCCAGTGCGGTGAGGTGCTGCGATCATGCGATCAGGGTCCCCAAAGTAGTCCCCCCCGGGAGCTGAGGTACTCATGGCCGTGTGCAGCAAAGCGCCCATGACAGAAACTCCCGATGGTCCATGACACAAAAGCTGGTGCATGAGTGAAAAACCAGGGTAACCCAAAATGGTAACCTGGGGTGATCTAAAAAGAGTGTGGATGGGAATGTGTGAATGAGTGAACAAAAAATGATGAATATAAAAAATATAACGATGATTAAAACATGATGTAAAAATGTGAAAAAAAAAATAAAAAAAATAAATAAATAAATGTGAATTGAGTGGACAAGGTGATGGAGAGCTGACATGACAAAAAAAGAATATAGGGGTTTAAAGTGATGAGGAAGAGGAAAAAGTTGGGGCAAAGGGTGAAAAAACATACAAAATGCAGGGAAACCAAAGGTGGCGTGAGAGAGTGTGTGTGGACCTAGTAGGAGACTTACGTGGAGACAAGGCTTGTACCTGAAGTGATGTGCTGAATTACTATGAAATGACTGAAAAGTGTAGCAGCAACCGTTGTGTCAGGGGAGGCCGTTTATAGGAGCCCCACACGTGCACGCCGGCCAGTACCAGCGTCACGCTGGCGTAGCATAGGCTGGGAGGGGCTCCAGCGGAGGCGGTGTCTCCGCCCTCCGCAGAAGCCTGATTCCCCACCAGAGCGGCTGAGAAGGAAAACACATGCGCTGCGTGCTGACGTCAGACATGACGTCACACGCAGGGCAGGATGCGTGGCGCCGATGCTCTGTAGGCGCCCACCCACTACCCCACGCAACTCCCCGCCCTTGCTGGGTGGGGAGAAGAGGGAGGGGGGGCACGTAGAAAGCATCGCAGCTCCCGGGTACAGACCAAAGGGGGGACCCCGAGTGGCTGGGGTCGCAGAACATCAGCACTGGAGTGACGCAATGGTGCTGTATGATAGCAGGGATACCACATTACTGTACCCCAAGATGCAAGAACCCGGGTAAGGTGACATTGCCCCCCAGGATCTGCAAGCCTCTCACTTGGGCGGCAGGGGAACACTACCTACCCAGTCACCCATCTCCATCCCTAATTGGTTACAAGACATGGAGGGGAAAGGTGGGACTTTAAATGAGGCACATATGCGGTGTGCCTCCATCCCTGTAGTATATGATCAAAAAAAGGGAAAGTGGGACTTTAAATGAGATGGATGACTTTGTGGAAGCAAGTTTGAATAAATAAATACAGATTTTATTGGTAAACATATTGAATACAATAAATATATCAATACGTATCAAATCCACCCGCACAAGACATACAGGTGCGGCATGGATAAAGATTACAAGAGTATAAAGATTCAAAACAATTCATGGTTACATTGCATGGAATGGGTTCATATAAGTACATATCACACAAAAAGCAGCACCAACAGCGAGAATGTGATTCCCCGCCGCTCTGGCGGGGAATCAGGCTTCTGCGGAGGGCGGAGACACCGTCTCCGCTGGAGCCCCTCCCAGCCTATGCTACGCCAGCGTGACGCTGGTACTGGCCGGCGTGCACGTGTGGGGCTCCTATAAACGGCCTCCCCTGACACAACGGTTGCTGCTACACTTTTCAGTCATTTCATAGTAATTCAGCACATCACTTCAGGTACAAGCCTTGTCTCCACGTAAGTCTCCTACTAGGTCCACACACACTCTCTCACGCCACCTTTGGTTTCCCTGCATTTTGTATGTTTTTTCACCCTTTGCCCCAACTTTTTCCTCTTCCTCATCACTTTAAACCCCTATATTCTTTTTTTGTCATGTCAGCTCTCCATCACCTTGTCCACTCAATTCACATTTTTTTTTTCACATTTTTACATCATATTTTAATCATCGTTATATTTTTTATATTCATCATTTACCCTGGTTTTTCACTCATGCACCAGCTTTTGTGTCATGGACCATCGGGAGTTTCCGTCATGGGCGCTTTGCTGCACACGGCCATGAGTACCTCAGCTCCCGGGGGGGACTACTTTGGGGACCCTGATCGCATGATCGCAGCACCTCATCGCACTGGACTTTTTGTGAGTATTTAGGTTTGGCTAATCTGCCATTCCTTTATATTACCTAATAAATAGACTAATATAATTTATCAATTTTATACTCTGCAGACATACCTGAGCATCCGCCCCTGAAGAGTGTCTCTACACGAAACGCGTCGGGCACACGTGATGCAGATTTATGTCTGTAATGGACATATTTACTCTGGTTTACAGTAGATTAACAATTTTGACTTTTTTATATATCTATTATGGTCCATAAAACTTTCTCCTTTTATATTCACATTCTTGCTGTTGGTGCTGCTTTTTGTGTGATATGTACTTATATGAACCCATTCCATGCAATGTAACCATGAATTGTTTTGAATCTTTATACTCTTGTAATCTTTATCCATGCCGCACCTGTATGTCTTGTGCGGGTGGATTTGATACGTATTGATATATTTATTGTATTCAATATGTTTACCAATAAAATCTGTATTTATTTATTCAAACTTGCTTCCACAAAGTCATCCATCTCATTTAAAGTCCCACTTTCCCTTTTTTTGATCATATACTACAGGGATGGAGGCACACCGCATATGTGCCTCATTTAAAGTCCCACCTTTCCCCTCCATGTCTTGTCCCCCTTCCCATTTATAGAGGAACTGGATGAGCTTATTAAGGAAGAATGGCAGAATCCAGAGAAGAAGGTTAGTCTTTCTAACAGACTTACTAAGCTATATCCTCTGAAAGAGCCCAAAGTAGCTCCCCTGGTCTCCCCTCCAGTGGTGGACGCCTCTTTGATGCGCCTAGCCAGGCATGTGACGCTTCCCATTGAAGACGCAGTGACGTTCAGGGATGTCCTGGACAGGAAGGTGGACACGGACCTTAAAAGGGCTTACTTTTTTGCAGGAGGCGCTTGCAGTCCAGCAGTGGCTTTGGCCGCAGTCGGGAAAGCTATTTCCGGGTGGTCTTTGAACACCACGAAGCTCGTTGCTGAAGGCGCAGATCAGGACCAGATCGTTAAAGCCCTACAGGAACTCAGTCTCGCAGGAGACTTTGTGGCGGAAGCCTCTGTGGACACCATTAGGTCCGCTTCAAGGTCTATGCTAGCAACGGTAATGGCCAGGAGGGCGTTATGGCTTAAGCCCTGGTCGGCCGACCCGGCCTCAAAGTCCAAATGGTGCAGGATTCCATATGATGGAGTTAACCTCTTTGGTGCAAAGCTGGATACAGCAATATCCAAAGTGACAGGCGGGAAGTCTGGTCTTATTCCCTCAGACAGAAGGCCAAAACAACAAAGAGCGCCTCCCTTCAAGCGCAATCTCCCGGAGAGATACAGGGATGCAAAGTCCTATAGGCCTGGGAAGGAGTACAGGAGAACTTGGAAGAACCCTCAGACGTCCTTCCTCAAATTTCAGAAAACCAAAACGCCTGCTTCCAATGAACAGAAACCTTTTTGAAGGTACGTCCGCCCAACCAGCGGTAGTGGGTGCCAGGCTCACAAGATTCGGGTTGGTTTGGGCGGAATTGATAAAGGACCCATGGACAGTATCCACCATCCGGGTCGGACACAGGTGGTCGTTCAAGAACTGCCCCCCAAGGGGTCACTTCTGCGCAACCAGGCTTCCTCCTTCCAGGGAGAAAAGGTTGTCTTTGGTCCAGTACATCCAGGATCTGTTAAGGAAACAGGCAATAGTGGAAGTCGCACCATCCCAAAGAGGTCAGGTTTTCTATTTCCCACTCTTTCTAGTACGAAAAAAGTCAGGGGACTTCCGTCCTGTTATGGACCTAAAGAAACTCAACCGGTCAATCCGGGTAGAAACATTCAGGATGGAAAGACTCCAGTCGATCCTTCAAGCAATAAATCGGGGGGACTGGATGCTCTCAATCGATCTGCAAGACGCATACTTACATATCCCGATCCACTCAGAGTTCCAGAGATTCCTCCGCTTCATGATAAACAGCTGACACTTCCAATTCCGAAGTCTTCCGTTCAGGATCTCCACCGCACCCAGGACATTCACGAAGGTCCTATTGCCCGTGATAGCCCACTTGAGAGAGAGGGGATTGAGAGTCCACCATTACCTGGACGACATCCTGCTTCTCTTGAACAACAAGGAGTCTCTCATCCAGCATCGGGGAATCCTGGTCTCCACTTTACAGTCTCTAGGGTGGCTGATAAACTGGAAGAAGAGCAGTATTCATCCCACTCAGAGGAT
This sequence comes from Aquarana catesbeiana, assembly GCF_042186555.1. Classification (NCBI taxonomy): domain Eukaryota; kingdom Metazoa; phylum Chordata; class Amphibia; order Anura; family Ranidae; genus Aquarana; species Aquarana catesbeiana. Next base: position 136,782,391 of record NC_133333.1, on the reverse strand, counting down.
GGTCTTTCTAGGGGCCGAGCTGGACACGAGAGAGAACACGGTGGAACTTCCAGAGGAGAAGATTTCCCCCCTGATTCAGAAAGTGAAGAAGGCCATCTCGGTCAGGAGATTACCAGCCAGAACATGCCTCAGTATCCTGGGCTCCTTGGCATCCACCATTCCGATGGTTCAGTGGGCGCAATGGAACTCGAGGCCTTTCCAGATTTCCTTCCTGCGCCAGTGGAACGGTGTTTCGATGTCGCAATCGATTCACATCCATCAAGAGGTGAAGCAGTCATTGCTGTGGTGGATACGGCCTCGCAACCTAGGAAGGTGCAAGCACATAATCACCCCTTACCAGGAGACGGTGACCTCAGATGCCAGTCTGCAGGGGTGGGGAGCCCACCATCAGCACTTTGCGGCCCAAGGCCGCTGGCCATTCAGGGCACAGGACACAGTGTCGAATGTGTTAGAAATGAGAGCAGCATTCCAAGCGCTCCTGTCCTTCGGCTCGCATTTGAGAGGGAAACATGTTCTTCTAAGAATGGACAACAAGGTCGCGGTTGCCTATATCAACAGGCAGGGGGGCACCAGAAGCAGGTCCATGATGCAGGAGGTCCGTCCTGTTCTAGAGTGGGCACAACTGAACCTGTTAAGCTTAAGGGCAGTCTATGTTTCGGGAGTCCAGAATGTGCTGGCCGACTCGCTGAGCAGGAATTTCACCTCCAATCACGAGTGGTCTCTGAACCCACAGGCCTACGCCCTCATATCCAGGACTTGGGGTCCTCCAGAGATAGACCTGGCGGCAACCCCAGAGAATGCGAAATGTCAGAGATTTCTATCGAGAATACCATTCCCTTCGGCGGAGGGGACGGATTGTCTCCTGCACCCCTGGAATTTCCATCTAGGATACATCTTTCCTCCAACTCCACTCATAACGAGGTTTCTCCTGAGACTCAAGGAGTCATCGGCACTGGTGGTGGCAGTAATTCCCTTCTGGCCGAGGAGGCCATGGTTTACCACTCTGATACAGCTGAATACGGCAGATCCCCTGCCCCTTCCGTTGTCACCAGACCTACTCTCCCAGGGTCATCTTCTTCACCCGAACCCGGAGAAGCTACATTTGATGGCCTGGAGGCTGAAAGGGCTAGGTACCTAGAGCAAGGATGCTCCCAGAGAGTGGTGGATACCCTACTCCAGGCCAGGAGACCTACCACGAATATTACTTACAGGCGAGTCTGGGAGAAGTTTACCGCCTTCGCTCAACAGCAAGGTTGGGACTCATCCTCACCATCGGTGTCACAGGTCCTGGAGTTCCTTCAACTAGGCCTAGAGAAGGGTCTTAGATCAAGTACTCTAAAGGTCCAAGTCTCGGCCTTGTCCGCCCTGACAGGAGTCAGATGGGCACAAGATCCCCTTGTGGTTCAGTTCCAACGGGCCTGTCTAAAGCTGAGACCTCCTAGGAAACCTTCCTTCCCAGTCTGGGACCTCTCAGTTGTACTGGAAGATCTATCTAAGGAACCCTTCTTTCCGAATGAGAACATATCCTTATGGGATCTGACGCTAAAAGTCTCATTCCTGATAGCCATAACATCGGCTAAGCGGGTATCAGAGATGCAGGCCTTAATGGTTAGTGATCCATATCTGGTAGTATTGCCAGACAGATTAGTCTTAAAACCTTCAGACCGGTTCATACCCAAGGTATCCTCATCCTTTCACTTCAACCAAGAGATTAACCTTCCGGCACTCACCACGGAACAGGGCGATCCTCACCCACTGGACGTCAGGGGTAATGTCCTGGAGTACCTCTCAGCTACCAGATCCATTAGGAAAACGGAAAGTCTCCTAATTATTCCGCATGGATTCAGGAGAGGTCAAGCGGCATCCTCACGCACCATTGCGTCATGGCTGGTGAAGACCATAAAAAAGGCCTATTCATTGAGCAGTCAGCAAGTACCTGAGGGCTTAAGGGCACATTCCACCAGGGCAGTGGCAACCTCCTGGGCGGCATATTGTAGAGTCTCGGCGGAGACAATTTGCAGAGCGGCTACCTGGTCTTCCAGGAACACCTTTATGACCCATTACAAAGTGGATTCCGCCTGTTTATCCACAGTGGATTTCGGAAGGGCCGTTATCCAGGCCATTTCTTCTGTTCTCTGATTAATAAACTTAGTTTGAATCCCCACCCAGTCTTTGCGAGTTACTCCCCAAAGTGTATGCTGCCATGATGCGACAGGAAAATGGAAAATTGTATACTCACCTTTCCGTAATTTTCTTTTCCTGTCGTATCTTCATGGCAGCATACAATTTCTCACCCGTCTAAGGTGATATATATACGGAGAATACTGGGGCGGGGGCCATCTTTACAACTTATAGCTATGTGGTCCTATCAGGTTGTGAGGGGCGGAGTCACAACCCAAAGTGTATGCTTCCATGAAGATACGACAGGAAAGGAAAATTACGGAAAGGTGAGTATACAATTTTCCATTTTACTTATCAAAATGCAAACTAAATTCTATTTACCTAAATCTAGAACCTATCTGGGAGTTAGATAAACAAAGTATGGGGTCTATTTATAAAACATTTGTGGAACAACTGTCACACATGCAGGCTGGACAGATTTTTTCTATATTTTCTGTAATAGATAAATTCCTAGGATCTTCAGCTCTATCTAGTGGCCAAAATGCGATAATGTTTTCTGAAATAGAGAAAAGAAGATGATGGTGCAAAAACCAACTGGATGATGAATAAAAAAATAATAGACAATGGTAAAAGATGAATTAATCACAATAAATGAATGGGGGTAAAAGTCCATGGAAATAAAAACAATTCCAGTTCCAATTTCAAGATACACTGGTGGCTGCAACCCTGAGAGTGGAAGCACAACTCTAAAAGACAAACTAGGACAAAGACAAGGTGCGCCAGACTCAGTGCAGTATTAAAATATTCATTTAATAGGACAACACAAGCCAAATGGCTACTCACAAGAGGGAAATGATTTCAGGCATATGAGTAAAGGGTTTGGGGGTCAGGGTCACCCTGCGGTCCGAGCTGCTGTCCGTGTGGTAAGAAGCTGGCTTGGTCACAGTGTATATGGATGGTATGCCGCTGGAGGCTGAAGTGGCGGTGAAGTGACGGTTAGGCCTCTGTGAATGCCCGGGAAGTGGGAAAGCCAGTACGCTGCAGTTCTCTGTGGAAAACACGACAACCGGAACCCGGAACCGGAAGTGTGTGTCAGCGTGGAACGCAAGCGACGCAGATCAGGGATCTGATGAAACAGTGGAGACTGTGAAACGCGTCATCTGGCCTTCAAAAACATCACTTCCGGTCCGCGTAGCTTGCGTTCCATGCTGACACGCGCTTCCGGTTCCGGGTTCCGGTTGTCGTGTTTTCCACAGAGAACTGGCTTTCCCACTTCCCGGGCATTCACAGAGGCCTAACCGCCGCTTCACTGCCACTTCATCCTCCAGCGGCATACCATCCATATACACTGTGACCAAGCCAGCTTCTTACCACACGGACAGCAGCTCAGACCGCAGAGTGACCCTGACCCCCAAACCCTTTACTCATATGCCTGAAATCATTTCCCTTTGTAAACAGCCATTTGGCTTGTATTGTCCTATTAAATGAATATTTTAATACTGCACTGAGTCTGGCGCACCTTGTCTTTGTTCTATTATGTTTTCTGAAATACTTCAAGGAGAAAAAATACTGCATTTCCAACTAATGTTTTATAAGTAGACTGCTAACTGGCTTTGTTTTAGGAATTACAATGAGATTATGCTATGTAGTCAGTCCAGAAGACCATAATGTTTAGAAGCATGTTTATTCATTATCATAAGCAACCAATATAATATTTCTTATAGTTCAGCCTAATTAATTGTTTTTATTCTGTCATTGCAAATAAAATGTATTTATTATTACTAAAATAAAAAGGTGTACGGGGGTCACAAGCTGTATGCTGTAAATACAAAATCAATATAGCTCATAATACCATTGAAATGACTGTCACTTGCTTTATTCAGTTATAATGCTGTTAATGTCCTATGTGTAACCTCTAGAACATTTTACATTAAATTAAGACATGACTTGTAATGATAATAAAAAAAGCGTAACACTGTGTTCTCATCCACAATAATTCAAATAAATTACATTTTTCTCCATCATCCTTATACCGTATTTTCTGCATAACTCTTGTAATATATACAGTTACAGGCAGAATCATTTTGTTGCTATCATTACATTTAAAGGCTGTATTTACACTGCTAGTGGAGCCTGGCTTATTATAGTTTTCATGGCTATATGCATTGTGGAAACCCAGTATAATAATGTGTATACAACACTAAGCTCCTGCTGTCACCTTGAGTACCAGTTATTGCTTCCTCCCACATAGCACTTGACAGTAGAAGGCACTACCTTAATGCTGCCCCCTGGTGGCTTTTTTTTATACGCATAGAAAAATAGGAATTTTATGGAAAATTTTTATTTTAAAAGGCTTTTATTTAAATGAATGTCATGCAAAGTCGCGATATTGTAACACCACCTTCTATGAATAAGATGATGCTTGCTATGTGTGATACAGCTTTCTGCATTATACTAGATCACATTTTCCTAAACGTTAGGGGCTCATACACAATAGCGGCAAGGACTGCTGCTCCTCTGAAAAGCGTTTAACACTTGGAACGCTTTTCAGAGGCATTTAACAGGTAATGAGGCAGCAATGTCTCACCTCCTTACCTCCTGTTTTAACCCCCTTGAAGGGGTTGTAAAGGCTCATGTTTTTTCCACCTTAATGCATCCTATGCATTAAGGTGAAAACAACATCTTGCAGTCATCGGCTCCCCTAGCCCCACCGTTTTACTTATCTGAGCCCCAAATTTACATCTGCGCATCCCCGCTGTCCCTCTCTCCACGGGTTCCCTGCTCTTGATTGGATAGATTGATAGCAGCGCAGCTATTGGCTCCCGCTGCTGTCAATCTAATTCAATGACGCGGGTGCCGGGGGGCAGGGCCAAGTCTTGCATTCGGCCTCTAAGGACGCCGAATGCTGGACTCGGAAGTGCGCCCGCAAGGTAACCCCCTCGGGAGATCGCTTCTCCAAGGGGGTTATCTAATGTGGGGAGGAGCCGCAAGAGCCGCCGAGGGACCCCAGAAATGGATGTTCGGGCCACTATGTGCAAAACAAGCTACACAGTGTAAGTATGACATGTTTGTTATTTAAAAAAAAACCAAAACAATCCTTTAGTATCACTTTAATGCCGCGCCACCGCACCACAACTGTGTACATTGCACGCGGATGCAGAGCAGCCCCATTTATGGGATAGGTTGAGTTCAGCAGATGGTAGTGCCCACCAAACTTGACAGGGTGTATAATTCCTGCCACTAGGCCATCGGGGTTTTACTGACCCAACCATAAGTGTGAGCTCTGCTCCGCTCCTCCAAGGCATAGAGGTGATCAAAGAGGTTCTACTCCTTGATCGCCTGTTGGAGCAGCCGGCCACACCGTTAGATCGATTCTCGGAGAGGGGGAGACGTCCCCTCCCCGCCGCTTCTGAAAGCGTTCCAGCAGGTCATGAGAGAAAGCCAGCCGCCGCCTGAAAAAAAACCTGATATCTTCAGCCATAATCCCGGTAAACCACTTGCAAACCGCAATGTATATAGAGTATATGTATTGTGGTCAGCAACTCCAAACTCATATATTAGACTCTAATTCTGTACCATGAAAGGGACAGTGCTGTTTGTATTTTTTTCTTACCAAAAGTAGAAGAAAAATATGATATAAACCCCAATTTTAATACATACCTACTCAGTACACAAGGGATACCGGTTGTAATCCCTAGGAAGTGGACAGCAGAGGTCTTTGAGTACACTGCTATTCTGATACCAGCCATCCTGGCCTTTAGCACCTGAATGGACATACATAGAAACATAAAAAAGTGACAGCAGTAAAAAGACCAAGTGGTCCATCAAGTCTGCGTTTTCTTTAAAGTTTCACATGCGCTTGTATTTATTTGTTTGTTTTTATTTTGTATAGCTATAGATCTATGCTTGTCCCAAGAATGTTTGAATCCACCTACTTTTGACTTACTCAGTACCTCTGCTGGAAGTCTGTTCCAAGTATCAACCACTTTTTAGGTAAAATAATACTTTCTAATGCCCTGTACACACGATAGGATTTTCCAATGGAAAATGTGTGATAGGACCTTGTTGTCGGAAATTCTGACCGTGTGTAGGCTCCATCACACATTTTCCATAGGAATTTCCGACACACAATGTTTGAGAGCTTGCTATAAAATTTTCCGACAACAAAATCCGCTGTCGGAAATTCCGATCGTGTGTACACAAATCCGACGCACAAAGTGCCATGCATGCTCAGAATAAATTAAGAAACGAAAGCTATTGGCTACTGCCCCATTTATAGTCCCGACGTGTGTGTTTTACATCACCGCGTTCAGAACGATTGGATTTTCCAACAACTTTGTGTGACCGTGTGTATGCAAGACAAGTTTGAGCCAACATCCGTTGGAAAAAATCCATGGATTTTGTTGTCAGAATGTCCGATCAATGTCCGACCGTGTGTACAGGGCATAAGATTCGTTATGAACTTTCCTCCTCCCAGCTTGAGGAGATATCCCTGAGTTCATGATCTTGGCTTCAAAAATATTGCCCTCCTAAACCTTATTCACCCCCTTGATGTATTTAGGGTTTTCCTTCTTTCCTTTTGACAGTACATATTAAATTCCGCAAGTCTTTACTGATATGTTTTATTCCTCAAACTTTCACCATTTTTCAAAGAGATGGGGGCAAAAGGGTAGAAAAAAAAATATGGCTCTCCCACACCAAAATATCTTAACTGGTGTGTGAGTACCTCTTGAGTTGGGATGCTGTGCCATTATTTAAATACATTTTTAGTTAGAACCTAGAAAAACTTAGATATAAACTGGAGAAAAAATAAATCAAGTATCCTACAATAGCAAACTATAGTGGCAATAGAGTGAAGACATAGCTAAATAAAAAACATGAGTCGATCAAAGATAGTTCAATTTGCATGCCACATTCCTAAATCTGGTGTATCAAAAAAGTATCTGTGGGGCAGGAGGCGGAGCCTAGCAGGGCAGACATGCATTGTTAGAGCTCCACACCGCTGAGGAGAGAAGAGAAGGACAAAGCGGAGCCTGCAGGCTCAAAAGGTATCCATTTGAACCTTTTTGCCCCAGGGAACAAACTGTGAAAGTTTGGGCAGGAAATATGGTACTGGGAGGAAACCGTGGCAGAAATAAAAATCACCTCACAAAGAGCTCACAGGCACTCACTGCAGCTGAAGCAGCTCCAGTCACCTCACAAGATACAGCATCAGGGCGCTCTCACAGACAGAAAATGTCACAGCAAGACTCTCCATTTGAGTCAGATACAGAACAAATCCTCTCACAAACTTCTCCACAAGCCTCCTCAACATCCCCAGTAATATTATTACAGTTTGAAAAGATGCTTCATAAGGCTTTAAAACAAACCTCAGACCAAATAACAAAAAGCCTAACCAAAGAAATAAGAGAGCTGGGAAACCGCACCGCAGCCTTAGAAATAAAAATGGATGAAATTGAAATTACAACCCAAGTAAATATAACAGAATTGGAACAATTAAAAAAAGAGAATTTAATACTTCAAACTAAGCTCGAAGATTACGAAAATAGAGCCAGACGTTCAAACTTGCGCATAAGGGGAATACCTGAAACTGTAACAGACCTGCAATCTACTATTACTGCTCTATTACAAGAACTAAAGCCAGATATCCCTATTGAACGTTTAGAACTGGACAGAGTACACAGAGCCCTCACAGCCAAAAAGAAAGATGGACCCCCACGTGATATAATCACAAAATTTCATTATTACAGAACGAAAGAACAAATACTAATTGCTGCAAGAGAAAAAAAGGAACTTAATTTTCAAGGACACAATTATCAAATTTTTGCTGACCTATCCCAACTTACTATTACTAAAAGACGATCCATGAAACCCCAACTAATGGAACTGCAACGCCACAACATTATGTATCAATGGGGCTTCCCCTTTTCAGTCAGATTTAACTACCAAGGTACAATTTACAGAAGCAGATCAGCAGATGAACTACAACAAACCCTTTTAAAATTAAATCTGACAGAACCCACAAGCAGCAACTCTCCCACACGCAGAAGAATGGCATCATCTTCACCTTCAGGCAGCACCCAGAAAATTTCAGAACAAAATGGGAATCATCATTCTCACAAAAGAGGCCATTATGCCACATCATCCATGGACCAAGAAGATTCAATGGACTGACATCCTAATTCCTGATATCTCTTAATTTATTATACTAAGAGATGGTTCTCTATAAAAAAACCTATATTTATAACTGAATGTAACTGCATTCTGATAGTCACACACTGTGTGGGATCATGTTACATTCCAGTTATATTTCTTATTACTTCTGATTCATATAGCCTTAGAATATATAAGTGAAATAAGGAAATTCTTGTTCAGTTATATATTATCAGGTAATAACAATAGATTTATTACTTTTTAGGACAAATATGTTCAATAATCCAGAAGTAATGGAAGCTTTTTCTTTCTTTTCTTAAAACAAATATATTATTACCTAACTAGTTCCTAGAATTATGTTTTTGTTTATTCTAATCTGAAGCAATACAACCTCAATTATATGAGTTAACATATCTAAACAGTTACATATGAATAAAATATGTAATTGTTTACTCTAAAAGGGTTAAAATCCCAAAATAATTCAAACTATCTTCATCAATACCAAAGTTATTAACAGTACCTTTCTAACTGAATTATTTAGCCTAGGGCAAGACTAACCATATACAACCACCCTGGAATAAATAATTTCAACAAAAACTATATTCTGCACTCCAATTAATGAAACATCATTTTGATGTCTTTTGACATAGCACTTCTCTCCTGTAAGCGGAAGATCCGTGTACCCCCATTAGCCCTCCTCATTCTCCCAACCATATTATGTGGGAGTGTGACGAAGGCACTTATTCCCCTGAGAGAGATATTTATTCTCTTTCACGGGTAAATTGTGATTACTTGCAAAAAATAATTTATACAATGTATCATCTAATCTCATATGTTTTTTGTTTACTCTTTACTCCAGAATTCACTGGTTTCTTTTCTATCTATTCATCTCTTCAGTCCACACAGGTTGATCTGCGCAGTCAGCTCTGCATAACAAAAAGTAAGTCAAAACTATTTGATCTATTGCCATGGCACCACTGAATATACTTTCCCTGAATGTTCAGGGAATAAATGTCCCTCAAAAAAGGACCAAAGCCTTCCGTACTTTCCATAACAAGAAGGCTCACATAGTATGCCTCCAAGAAACACACTTCACCAAAGATTCTACTCCAAAATATATTTCTCCTTTTTATCAACAAATTTACACGGCTTCTGCCTGTACCAAGCAAAGGGGAACTCTAATTGCATTTCACCGATCCACACCATTCACCTTATCATCAGAAATTAAAGACCCAGAAGGTAGATACCTGATACTCATGGGTTATATAATGGATACAGCAATCACGGTGATTTCCTACTACGCTCCTAACAAACAACCTACACCATTCCTCTCACATATATTACAAGTGATTAATACACACAAAATAGGAACAGTGATAATGTGTGGGGATTCGAACCAGGTCCTCCTCCCATTTCTAGATAAATCACCTTTTACACCATCCAAAATAACCTCTAGATTACCTTTTTCTCAACTTCTTTCCAAATACAATCTGGTAGATTCATGGAGAGAAAGTAACCCAATGAAAAAGAAATTCACTTATTTCTCGCACCCTCATCAAACCTTCACCAGAATAGATCATATTTTTCTAACAATAGGAATGATACCAGAAATTATTGCATCATATATAATTCCGATTCCGTGGTCTGACCATAATGCAGTATACACTACTATAGCCTCAGCCATACCAAAAGCGCATGACCCAATGTGGTACTTACCGGACATAATGCTCAAACACCCACTACATCAGATGGCCATTGAACAAGCTTTAAAGGAATACATATCAATTAATAATACAACAGACATCTCCCCAATAACACTGTGGGAAGCTCATAAGCCTGTCTTGCGTGGTACAATACAAAGACAAATGACACTATTTAAACGGGAACGCAAAAATCTAGCAAAAAAACTAGAACTCAATTTTAATGCAGCCTACATATCATTCCAAGATAATCCATCTCAGAGTACAAAATCTCATCTGGAAAAATCTAGATTGGAATACGATCTATTTCTCACTGAGTCAGTTGATAAATCCCTCAAACGCTCCAAACACAATTTCTACATGAATACAAACAAACCAGGTACATATTTGGCTCGGGCATTAAATTCAACTAACAAATCTTTCAAACCAATACGTTTGAAATTATCAAAAAATGTTTACACTTGTAATCCAGTTAAAATAGTCCATAAATTTCACTCACATCTTGCAACTTTATACAAGACAAACAATGAATTTAATCCTACAGAGGCTGAATCCTTCTTCTCAAAAATAACCTTACCTGAGTTATCTCAGAATCAAAAAAGCAGTTTGGATGAGCCTATAACTATAGATGAAGTTGCTAAAGCCATAAAAGACCTAAAACTTAACAAAAGACCAGGCCCAGACGGCTACTCGGCTTTATACTATAAAACATTCTCAGAAATACTCTCTCCCATTCTCACTGAAACTTTTAACAAACTTCTAGATGGACATTCTTTTCGGCAAGAAACACTAATGGCAATTGTTTGTATGATCCCAAAACCCCTTTCTGATGATACTTCCTGTGTGAATTATCGGCCTATCTCTCTGTTAAACCTCGATATTAAATTATTAGCAAAAATAATAGCAAAACGCCTCAATAGCATTATAGGAAAATTAATACATAGAGATCAAGTAGGCTTCATGCCAAACAGACAGGCAGGCGATAATATACGCAAGGCAGTGTTATTGGCACATATTGCTAAAAAATGGAAAATCCCTTTATGTTTTCTATCTCTCGATATTAAGAGGGCATTTGACACAGTATCCTGGCAATATATGCAATATTCATTACAAAAATGGGGTTTTGGACCCCACTTTTTAACATGGATCAAAGCATTATATAATAAACCCAAAGCCTATATAAAATATGCTGGATACAAATCTGAAGCCTTTAATATCGAAAGAGGTACCCGACAGGGTTGCCCATTATCTCCCTTATTATTTGCCCTTATACTCGAACCCATGGCCCAATACATCAGAACAAACCAAACTATAACTGGCATTGAAGTAGGAGGTATTACACACAAATTATGTATATTTGCAGACGATATATTACTTTTTCTATCATCACCACAGGTCTCAGGTCCTAACTTAATACCAGCTCTTGATGGATTTGCAGCCCTATCCGGCCTTATGATTAATCCTAAGAAATGCCTAGTGCTTAATATTTCACTCACAAACATGGAATTGATCCCGGCTAGGGCTGCACTCCCATTCACATGGGCAGAAAAATCAATCCCATATCTTGGAATTCATTTAACAGCATCTCATTCTGACTTATTCTCAACCAATTATCCTCCTGTATTAAGACAGATCACAAATCTAATAAAACAATTCTCGCAACTTCCTTTATCCTGGATAGGGAAGATTAATGCAATCAAAATGACTATTCTACCCAAATTGCTTTATCTATTCAGAGTCCTCCCTATTCCAATTCCTTCCTATTTTTTGAGAATAGTACAAAAAAGAGCAACTTCGTTTATATGGGGCTCTTCTAAACCACGTATACCTATACACACACTACATCTTCCCAAAAATAAAGGAGGCCTGGGATACCCTAATTTTACTAACTACTACAGAGCAGCACATTTGGCCAGTCTGTCCAAATACCATGCAAAACAGGAAATCCCATTATGGGTATTTATAGAGGCTTCAGAAAATGACCCTCTATTAACATCAAATTTATTATGGCTTGATCCTAAAGACCGCTTTAAAATTCATAATCCCATAACTAAACACTTCTTATCTCTCTGGGATAAACTAAAAATCAAATATCAGTTACAATCTCCACACAATCCTCTCCTTTCTTTTATCAGAAATCCGGCCTTTTATCCGGCATGGATCTACCCAAATTCTTTTAAAGCTTGGACAACATCAGGCATTCAGACACTAAATGACTTCATAGCATCTAAATCATTCCTTTCATTCCCATCGCTTAGAGAAAAATATGATCTACCAAACTCTGAGATATTTAGATATCTCCAAATCAAAAATTTCTATACACCATTCCTAAAGGGGGATACACCATTATCCCAATTATCCATTGTTGAATCAATCTGTACAAAAGATCCATTTGCTAAAGGTACAATTTCATCACTTTATAATCAATTATATGGAGTAGCAAATCTTAATAGACCCTCTTACGTTCAGAGGTGGGAGGAGGACCTGGGACGAACTTTAGAAGACACGGACTGGTCTAACATATGGCTCACATCTAAGTCATCTTCACCCAACATCTTAGCACTGGAGACAAATTATAAAGTCCTAACTCGCTGGTACCTTGTACCCGCTAGAGTGGCAAAATATTCACCTAATACCTCAGCTCTTTGTTTTCGAGGATGCCCAGAAATAGGCACATATTTACACATATGGTGGACGTGCCCAGTAATCCAAACCTTCTGGAAGGAAGTCTTCGTGATTGCATCTAAAATATTTAAAAAAATAATACAACCAGATCCATATTTAACTTTACTTAATCTAAAACCGGAATGGTTAACACTCTCTCAATTCAAACTTATGATCCAACTAATAACGGCTGCAAAACAAACAGTGGCCAAGGCATGGAAATCTCCTACATTGGTACTAGCAGAAACAATTCACAGAATGAATAATACAATGTCCCATGCTAAGATGGTAGCCATCGATCAAAATCAAATTCCAAAATTTGAAAAACTTTGGCATCCTTGGATAAAACAACAGTTCCTGTCAAACTTCAATGACTCTGTCCTGTTGCCATGGTAACAGATTAAATGACTTACAGAGACACCCATTCTAAGGCTTCAAAGAGAACTAAAAAGAATAATAAACTGACGAGCGGGACAACCTTGTGGACCATACCTCTACCTTTCAACCCTTTTTCTTCTTTCTCTTTCCTTTTCTCCACCTTACGATTAAAGCTCATTATCAGAATTTATTTGACCTATATACACTCTACTTGTAAACAATATGTATAGTAGGTATAAATCATTTAAATACCTACAAAAGTAACTAAGGAAATTATATATATCTTTAATTTAGGTTTACGTGAATCCAATGTTTAATATTTGAAATTTCATGATATTTACCTATAGAAACCCTACTGTAAAACAATGAGCTTACTTTATAGATCCTTGTAAACTTACTTTATGTATCTTTACAACATTGTATACTCAATAAACTTCTTTTGACAAGGAAAAAAGTATCTGTAGTAACATATGGGACTTTTAAGGCACAAATTTTTAGTGAAATTTGTAATATTTTATTTCATTTCTTTTAAAGAAGTAAACATATAATAAAATACAATCGTAAAAGGTTCATTTTAAACCACTGCAGTGTTTTATAGCAAGTTTTTCCGCTCAACGCGTTTCATGGACATGGTCCTCTTCATCAGGAGCTAGCAGACTTGAATTGCTGCCATCTAAACAGAGTGACAAAATTGATCTTAAATAGTTATACAAATATAGTGCATTTTCTTACATCATCACATAATTCCTCCCCATTGACTGCAATAATGTGTATCCAGATATTCCTTGCGGTTCAACCATACGTGGCACAGGGGTCCCTAGATGAGGAATCTCCATCCCCCTTCTCCTCCTCGTCCAACCTCCAACCTCCAGCTTAATTCATTCTATTTAATACTTTATTAATGCTTTCAATTGGTGGGTGACAGAAATATCACCCAAACCTTCACTTAAATAAAAAAAAAACATAAAATAGCTGTATCCAAACCCATCAAATTGCATGAAAAAAAAAAGTCTAATTTGTCGGATTTTTAGTTAGAAGCATTGATTAAAAAAGAAAACACCAGCACTGCCCCTGTAACATATACTTTGTTTTCCAAGTTTAGTGATATCCTCCAACAATGTGACCACTCATATAATACTGCAGCACAGCCCAGTAACCTTGCTGCACATGTTAAAAATCCCTACTCACACCTACCTAGTGCAAAAGCGGAAATGTTTAGTAAATCTTATACACAGACATTTTAATGCACAAATTAAATTGATGAGAGACAATTCACTTGCCAAAGGATTTGTATTTCTGCCTATTAAGTCCCGAGATTTAAACCACCCAATCATGGCAGGAAAGAAGACCTGGTTATCTTTACTTTATTCAAATAACACTTATACAGTAGGTTTTGCCACCCCACTTTCCTGCATGTGAGTGATCAGTGAAAGAAGAAGTGACAGATAAGCTCATCTTTCTATCACTATATTCTCTCCCCCTTTCAGCTTTTATGTGCTGCTTATCCTTCTCCCAGTCTGAGCTCTGTCATAGAGGTAAAATTCAGGTGCCCTCACTGCTTTGATTTAAAAAAAATGCATTTAAAGTGGTTGTAAACCTCAAACATGAATTATGAACAAAGCATATCCCTCTATAGTGTGTATTTGTCTCAATTAACCACTTACGGACCGCCCGCCGTCGTTATACATCAGTATTTTGAAGAGGGATATCGTTGTTATTGCAGCAGCTAGCTACCATAACCCTGGTATCCTCTTCTTCGGCAGGCGATCTGCTTTCAGATAAAAGTGATCTCTGTGGCGGTTTTGCAGCAAAATCACTATTATCGGTGTCCTCCGACACTTACCGGAGCCGTCGGTAGCAGCGGAGGCGATAGGGTCCTGTCATGTCTATGGTATGAAGAGGAGTGAGGGGAAGATGGCCCCCACCCGTCTCCATACCATTGCAGGGCGGAAGCGACATCAAAACGTCACTTCCACCCATAGCACTTAAAGAGACTTTTTTTTTTTCAAATAAAATTTACATTTTTTTTTTATTTCATCTTAGTGTAAATATGAGATCTGAGGTCTTTTTGACCCCAGATCTCATTTTAAAGAGGTCCTGTCATGCTTTTTTTTCTACAAGGGATTTTTACATTCCTTGTAATAGGAATAAAAGTGACACTTTTTTTTAAAGAACAGTGTAAAAATAAAAAATAAAAGGTAAAATAAATAAGAAAAAAAAAATTTTTTAAATGCACCCCGTCCCGCCGAGCTTGTGTGCAGAAGTGAGCGCATACGTGAGTAAAGTCTGCATATGAAAACGGTGTTCAAACCACACATGTGAGGTATCGCTGTGATCGTTAGAGCGAGAGCAATAATTCTAGCCCTAGACCTCCTCTGTAACCCAAAACAGGCAACCTGTAGAATTTTTTAAACGTCGCCTATGGAGATTTTTAGGGGTAAAAGTTTGTCGCCATTCCACGAGCGGGCACAATTTTGAAGCCCGACGTGTTGGGTATCAATTCATCTTTCACAATATGAAAAAATAAATGGGCTAACTTTACTGTTGTCTTATTTTTTTATTCAAAAAGGTGTATTTTTTCCTAAAAAAAGTGCACTTCTACGACCGCTGCGCAAATACGGTGTGAAAGAAAGTATTGCAATGACCGGGTGTTAGAAAAAAATAAATAATGTTTGGGGGTTCTAAGTAATTTTCTAGCAAAAAAAAAAACTGTTTTTAACTTCTAAACACCAAATCTCAGAAAGAGGCCCGGTCCTTAAGTGGTTAAGAGCACTAAGTATCATTTCTGTCTGCTGCCCCATTTCTCTGACATGAGTATGAGTCACTTCTGAAAAGTTTTCCTGACACCAAGGGAAAAAAATGTGACAGGGAGGGATCTCCAGCTGATTGACAGCCTTAACTCCGTTCTTGTGTGCTGTGTGAAGGGGGATGTGTCCCTTCCCTCCAATCAGCTCTCAGTGCTCTCCTTATTGAGCTCTGCAGAGTGTAACTTTAGCTCTCCGCCCCCTTTATTTTGACAGTTTAGACAAGCTTTATAAATGCTGGACTTTGAACGGATATGGAGAAGAGAATACTGCAGATAAACAGGCACAATGTATGTAAGGGGATTTGTTTAATCTCTGTGTATCACCTGAGGCCAGTCATTTCACTGGGTATATGTAAGGGTTTTTTGCCTGGCTGTTATACTGACACGTTGACCTCCTAACCTGGAATCCTTAACCTGGAATAAGTATACAGACCAGGAAAGTCACAGAAAAGTCAGAATTCACTATCTACATAATTGTTCCAGTTCACTGACTCAAAACGCATTAAAGCAAGTGACAGCCAGATACCTAGCATTTCAGGGCAACAGATCACCAATGTCAACCTTCATGTTTTCTTTTTTTGACAGTCTTCCTTTAACCACTTGCTCACCACGCTATAGCAAAATGATGGCTACAGCACGGTCGGCTAGTTCTGGGAGGGCATCATATGGAGCCCTTCTGTGACATAGCTGATCACAGATCGTGGTAAAGGGCCAATCACAGCGGCTCTCTACCACGTGATCAGCTGTATCCAATCACAGCTGATCACGATGTAAACACACATGCCGGTTATCAGCCTTCCTTTCCTCACGTTTTCACATCCGCACTGATAATCAGAGTACTGATTATCAGCGCCCTGATTATCAGTGCAGCCCCAACAGTGCCCATCAGTTACTGCAAATCAGTGCCCATCAGTGATGCCAAACAGTGCTGCCCATCAGTGCCGCCTATCAGTGCCCATCAGTTCCACCTATCAGTTCTGCCCATCAGTGCCCTTCAGTAGCGTCTATCAGTGCCCTTCAGTGGCACCTATTAGTGCTGCATATCGGTGCCTCCTCATCAGTGCCCACCAGTGCAGCCTACCAGTGCCCACCATCAGCGAAGGAGAAAAATTACCTGTTTGCAAAATTATATAACAGAAACTAAGAAAAATGTTTTTTTGTTTTTTAAAATTTTCGTTACTTTTTGTTTGTTTAGCAAAAAATAAAAAACCCAGTGGTCATTAAATACCACCAAAAGAAAGCTCTATTTGTGTGAAAAAAAAAAGATAAACATTTTCATATGGGTACAGTGTTGCATGACCGTGCAATTGTCATTCAAAGTGCTGAAAGCTGAAAATTGGCCTGGCCAGGAAAAGTGCCCAGTAGGCAAGTGATTAAATTACACACAGTTTTCTACTACTATTAGGGTTGCCAACCTCCCGTGACATTTTTTACTGACAAAACATAAAATTTACTGACAACGCACATTTGTTACCGGCAACCTGAAACATTACAGAACTCCTAATAAAAACTAAGAAATTCAATGTTTAAACAGTATGAACTTAATATAGAAACACTGGCAACACACATAACAAGTAATTTACCTGGCTTACACTTACAAAAGTCAATACAGCATGACAAATTATCAGCTCCTGATATTTTGAGCCAGTTGTAAAAGTCACAGATTTTTACAAACTGTCAGTAAATTTACTGATGGTTGGCAACCCTGACTACTATATGGCTTAGCTCAGTAGGACATATTCTAATGATTCTATTCTGTAAGGAAAAGAGTGATGTTTATCATGCTGTAATCTAAAATGGCCAATCAGAACTACTTTTTTTTTTGCACAATAATCTGAAATCTGGTTGCTTTTATATGTCACACTGGACTCTAATTTATATCATTGGTTTTCTGAATGAGCCAGGAAAAAAGATTTAGTTACACATAGCAAGCATAATGATTTCACCTTGGGAGTCCTGCTGTAAAAGTAGCTTAATCACACTACTAAAATCTCTAGCAATTAATTGCAGAGAGTATGGACTGATTTTTACTTAGAGGGTAAATATAGCTGCCTGTGGTGTGAGCTACACAAGTGGCATATGATTTTACATGCTTTAGCGATTCATCACACACATTATCGCTATACAGTAGGTCCACATGTGCTAATAATTGCTACTGTATGCTACTTATGTGGCTGACATCATAGGTAGCCATTTATTCCATCTGTGTAGCAAAGCAATCAATTGCTACGCTTATCCATTACAAAGTCAGAGTGGAAGAAAGGTTCACTAATGGATTGCACATGGTTTAAACAGAAAAACAAGCAAAGGAATTGCCCTAAAGTAGAACTATATGAAAAATATTTTTTTCTCATTTTGGATAGAGCAAAGGAGGGTTATAATCCCTGTCAGATTTTTTTTTTTACCATTTGTATCACATTGCATAGATTTCCTTTCACTTCCTGTCCCATAGACAAACAGGAAGTGAGAGGAAATCCCTCCACATTAAGAGTAGGGATGAGCCGAACACCCCCCGGTTCGGTTCGCACCAGAACCCGCGAACGGACCGAAAGTTCGCACGAACGTTAGAACCCCATTGACGTCTATGGGACTCGAACGTTCGAAATCAAAAGTGCTCATTTTAAAGGCTAATTTGCATGGTATTGTCCTAAAAAGGGTTTGGGGACCCGGGTCCTACCCCAGGGGACATGTATCAATGCAAAAAAAACTTTTAAAAACGGCCGTTTTTTCGGGAGCAGTGATTTTAATGATGCTTAAAGTAAAAAAAAAAAAGTGAAATATTCCTTTAAATATCGTACCTGGGGGGTGTCTATAGTATGCCTGTAAAGTGACGCGTGTTTCCCATGTTTAGAACAGTCCCTGCACCAAATGTCATTTTTAAAGGAAAAAATCTCATTTAAAACTGCTTGCGGGTTTAATGTCATGTCGGGTCATGGCAATATGGATGAAAATCAGTGAGACAAACGGCATGGGTACCCCCCAGTCCATTACCAGTCCCTTTGGGTCTTGTATGGATATTAAGGGGAACCCCGCACCCAAATTAAAATAAGGAAAGGTGTGGGGCCACCAGGCCCTATATACTCTGAACAGCAGTATACAGGCGGTGCAAACAAGACAGGGACTGTAGGTTTGTTGTTAAGTAGAATCTGTTTGTAATTTTGAACATTTTTAACGTGTTTAGCTCCAGCCAAAAAATCTTTTCTAAGCTTTTTGGAAAACATAGGGAAGGGTTATCACCCCTGTGACATTTGTTTTGCTGTCTTTCCTCCTCTTCAGAAGATTTCACCTCACTTTTTTGTCCCAATGAAAAATGTTTTTTGAAAATTTGGGTTTTTTTGTGGAACAAGGATTGGAAAGCATCAGTGGAAAGGAGAACTTGTTTTCCCATATTAACTCTTACAGGAGAGAATTTCCCTTCCTAGGGGTAGATTTCATCTCACTTCCTGTTGTCTCCTTCCGTTTGCAAGTAGGAGTCGTTTGTAAGTTAGATGTTTGAAAGTAGGGTCCTGCCCTATATACTCAGCAGAAATTTGGGCCTTAGGTGTTGCTGTGGCCACAACACTGTAAGCCCTCACAGGGCCCTGCTGTGAAATATTAGATCAAGAATTGTAATTACATGCCCCTGTTGAACAGGAGCTGAAAAATTAGGCCTTAGGCACTGGTGCTGGTGCCACAACACTGCAACCCCTCACAGACACTCTAGTTGGAACGCAGGAACGAGCCCTGCTGCAAATTATTGCTTCAAAAATTGTAATTACACGCCCCTGTTAGACAGGGGCAGAAAAATTGGGCCTTAGGCACTGGTGCTGGTGCCACAACACTGCAACCCCTCACAGACACTCTAGTTGGAACGCAGGAACGAGCCCTGCTGCAAAGTATTGCATCAAAAATTGTAATTACACGCCCCTGTTAGACAGGGGCAGAAAAATTGGGCCTTAGGCACTGGTGCTGGTGCCACAACACTGCAACCCCTCACAGACACTCTAGTTGGATCGCAGGAACGAGCCCTGCTGCAAAGTATTGCATCAAAAATTGTAATTACACGCCCCTGTTAGACAGGGGCAGAAAAATTGGGCCCTAGGCACTGGTGCTGGTGCCACAACACTGCAACCCCTCACAGACACTCTAGTTGGAATGCAGGAACGAGCCCTGCTGCAAAGTATTACATCAAAAATTGTAATTACACGCCCCTGTTAAACAGGGGCTGAAAAATTGTGCCTTAGGCACTGGTGGTGGCGCCCAGAACCAAAAATGTTCTTACAAGCTATCAGCGTGATGATTGAGGAGGAAGAGGATAATTACTCAGGGATAGTCACTCAGCATCAGCATAGGCAGTCTTTGAAGGGATCTGAGATTTCAAAAAAAATTATTCGGTTACATCAGCATCAGGTGCTTGGTAGCTGGTGGTGATCCAAGACTCATTCATTTTTATGAAGGTCAGCCGATCGACCGAGTCGGTGGACAGACGCACCCTGTGATCGGTTACCACGCCTCCAGCAGCACTGAATGTGCGTTCCGAAAGAACGCTGGATGCAGGACAGGCCAGTAGCTCAATTGCATACTGTGCAAGCTCTGGCCAGTGATCCATCCTCAAGACCCAGTAACCCAGAGGATTTTCGGTGGGAAAGGTGTCCAAGTCTGATCTTGCCCCTAGGTATTCCTGCACCATGTAAAACAGACGCTGGCGATGGTTGCTGGAACCGATCATACCTTGGGGCTGCGGACCAAAAAATTGTCTGAACGCATCGGTCAGACGGCCACCTTCTCCACCGCTCCTTCTTTGACTGACCGAAGCCTCAGCAACACGTTGTCCAGAAACAGGAGTTTGTAACCTCCCAGTCTCTGGGAACGCATTGCACAGACCTTTCTGCAAGGCCTCCCGAAGATGTTTCATCCTCTGCTCCCTCTGCGATGGCAAGATAAGGTCCGCAACCTTACCCTTGTAACGTGGATCAAGGAGGGTTGCCAGCCAGTATTGGTCCTTCTCCTTGATACCACGAATACGAGGATCCTTACGCAGGCTTTGCAGGATCAGGGAGGCCATGCAGCGTAGGTTTGCTGAGGCATTCGGTCCGGAGTCCTCTGGGTCACTAAGAACGACATGGTCCGCAGCCACCTCCTCCCAGCCACGTACAAGTCCATGTGTTTCTTGGGACTGATCCCTTAAAGACTGCTGCTGATGCTGAGTGCCAGGCTCCACCTCCATACTGACACAATCTTCCTCCTCCTCCTCTTCCTCCTCGTCCTCTTCCTGTGTGATCGGCGGGCACGCAGGAACACTGTCTGGATAAAGGGGGCCTTGAGAGCTAAGGAAGTCCTCCTCTTCCTGCCTCTGTTCTGCCTCAAGTGCCCTGTCCATTATTCCACGCAGCGTGTGCTCCAACAGGTGGACAAGGGGGACAGTGTCACTGATGCATGCACTGTCACTGCTCACCATCCTCGTGGCCTCCTCGAATGGTGACAGGACAGTGCATGCATCCCTGATCATGGCCCACTGGCGTGGGGAAAAAAAACCAAGCTCCCCTGACCCTGTCCTGGTGCCATAGTCGCACAGGTACTCATTGATGGCCCTCTGCTGCGTGTGCAGCCGCTGCAGCATGGCCAACGTTGAGTTCCACCTGGTGGGCATGTCACAGATTAGGCGGTTCTTGGGCAGGTTAAACTCCTTTTGGAGGTCCGTCAGCCGAGCACTGGCATTATATGACCGGCGGAAATGCACACAGACTTTCCTGGCCTGCCTCAGGACATCCTGTAAGCCCGGGTACCTGCCCAAGAACCGCTGCACCACCAAGTTAAGGACGTGAGCCAAACAGGGCACATGGGTCATTTGTCCCTGTCGGAGGGCAGAGAGGAGGTTGGTGCCATTGTCGCAAACCACCATTCCTGCCTTAAGTTGGCGTGGCGTCAACCACCTCTGAACCTGCCCCTGCAGAGCTGACAGAACCTCTGCCCCAGTGTGGCTCCTGTCCCCCAAGCACACCAGCTCAAGCACCGCATGGCATCTTTTGGCCTGCGTACTTGCGTAGCCCCTTGAACGCCTACGGAGCACCGCTGGTTCCGAGGAAGAGGCCATGGAGGAAGAAGAAGAGGAGGGGGTGGAGGAGAGAGGTGTGTCACAATCAGCATTTTGGAGGCGTGGTGGCGGAACAACCTCCAACACTACTGCACCTTGTCCTGCATCCTTCCCAGCTGCCAGCAGAGTCACCCAATGCGCCGTGAAACTTAGGTAACGTCCCTGTCCATGCCTGCTGGACCATGAGTCAGCGGTAATATGCACCTTACCGCTGACCGCCCTGTCCAGCGAGGCATGGACATTGCCTTCCACATGCCGGTAGAGAGCCGGAATCGCCTTCCGTGAGAAAAAGTGGCGTTTGGGTACCTGCCACTGAGGAACCGCACATTCCACAAACTCACGGAAGGGGGCAGAGTCTACCAACTGAAAAGGCAGCAGTTGAAGTGCTAGCAATTTTGCCAAGCTAGCATTCAACCGCTGGGCATGTGGATGGCTGGGAGCAAACTTCTTTCGGCGGTGCAGCAGCTGGGGCAGGGAAATTTGCCTGGTACAATCTGACGTCGGTGTACCAAAAGCAGATTGCCCACAAGTACTTGGCTGTGACACACCTAATTCTACACCTTCATTCCTCTCACTGCAGGTCTCAGAGAGGACTGAAGGTCTAGTGGGGTTGGAAATCTCAGCTGATGAGGAGCAAGGAGAGATCCTCTTTGTTCTTTGGTGTGGGTCTTTTAGATACGCTTGCCAACGAACTGCATGGCAGGTCAACATATGTCTGGTCAAGCATGTGGTACCCAAGCGGGAGATATTTTGGCCACGCGAGATACGCTTGAGACATATGTTGCAAATAGCAGCGGTGCGATCTGATGCACTCGTCTCAAAAAAGGCCCACACCAAAGAACTTTTTGAATAACGCGCAGAGACTGCAGCGCCCTGCACATGTGGAGCTTTGGGGTGTGATGCAGTCAATGTGCTGCCCTTAGGCTGGCCCCTGGAGGGCATCCTGCCTCGTTGGTGATGTGCTGCCGCCTCCTCCTCCTCCTCCTCCTCCTCCTCCTCCTCCTCCTCCTCCTCTCTCCTATCAGGCACCCACGTTGAGTCAGTGACCTCATCATCCCCTCCCTCCTCATCACTGGAGCAAACCTGGCAGTATGCTGCAGCAGGGGGAGCATGACTGCCAGATTGCTGTCCTTCTTGGGCACCCCCTCTGTCCGCGCTCATGTTACTGCCTTCATCGAGCTCAGTATCGTCATCAGAGCCTTCCAAACGCTGGGCATCCTCCTGGAGCATGTACCCAACACTGTGGTCAAACAGTTCGAGGGAATCCTCATGAGGACATGGTGGAGCTAGGGAAGGAGTCACTGATGACATTGAGCTGAGGGAAGAGGCCGCTGCTTTGCCAGACAAAGCACCCTGGGCATGGGTGAGAGAGGATGAGGAGGATGAGGACGGCTTGGTCATCCACTCGACCAAGTCTTCCGCATGTTGCGGCTCAACATGGCCAGCTGCCGAAAAAAAGGCCAAGCGTGTCCCATGGCCACGTGCTGATGAGGATGCACCGTCTCCACGACCAGCACTAGACACAGAGCCTGCTTGCCCTCTCTTATTGGCTTGTGACTGTCTGCCTCTCCTTCTTGGCCTTCCAGACATACTAATGGCCTGTAGCTGCACTAAGCTGGGATAGAACACCTGTAATTTTCTTCAAGTAGCTTTATATACTGTAACCAGACAAGCCTGCCTGTCAGTAGGAAGATAACAGGAACGGATCTAGCTGAACACTGTGAGCAGGACGCACTGTACTAAATGTAAATAGTCTAGCTGCCTGACCGTGGTACTAATAGGATCAAATAGAACACCTGTAATTTTCTTCAGGTAGCTTTATATACTGTAACCAGACAAGCCTGCCTGTCAGTAGGAAGATAACAGGAACGGATCTAGCTGTACACTGTGAGCAGGGCGCACTGTACTAAATGTAAATAGTCTAGCTGCCTGACCGTGGTACTAATAGGATCAAATAGAACACCTGTAATTTTCTTCAGGTAGCTTTATATACTGTAACCAGACAAGCCTGCCTGTCAGTAGGAAGATAACAGGAACGGATCTAGCTGAACACTGTGAGCAGGACACACTGTACTAAATGTAAATAGTCTAGCTGCCTGACCGTGGTACTAATAGGATCAAATAGAACACCTGTAATTTTCTTCAGGTAGCTTTATATACTGTAACCAGACAAGCCTGCCGGTCAGTAGGAATTTAACAGGAACGGATCTAGCTGAACACTGTGAGCAGGACGCACTGCACTAAATGTAAATAGCAGGAACGGATCTAGCTGAACACTGTGAGCAGGACGCACTGCACTAAATGTAAATAGTCTAGAAGATAACAGGAACGGATCTAGCTGAACACTGTGAGCAGGACGCACTGCATTAAATGTAAATAGTCTAGATAGAAGATAACAGGAACGGATCTAGCTAAACTGAATACAGTGTATATATATATATGCAACACCTGGGATGCATATATATACACAATACACTGTAAGTGCAGCTAACTGACTGACTGTTCTGCCTAATCTATCTAACTCAAATCAAATGACACTGTCTCTCTCTCTCTCTATCTCTCAGCACACCGGAACACACACTACACAGGGCCGCCGTGCAGGCGGCCTTATATAGTGTGGGGTGTGTACTAAATGCCCTGAGCCGTAATTGGCCAAAGCCACCCTGGCTTTGGCCAATTACAGCTCTCTCTACTGACAGCGCTGTGATTGGCCAAGCATGCGGGTCATAGTGCATGCTTGGCCAATCATCAGCCAGCAATGCACTGCGATGCCGCAGTGAATTATGGGCCGTGACGCGCCACACGAATTTAGCGCGAACGGCCCATAACGTTCGCAATTCGGCGAACGATCGAACAGCCGATGTTCGAGTCGAACATGGGTTCGACTCGAACACGAAGCTCATCCCTAATTAAGAGAATTCCTTGGGAACCCCCAGGTCACCAGAAATAGTGTCTCTGTTGGAAAACAGCCCTTTATTACTTTTCTGGGGATAACCCAAAATTTGGGATTTTCTTTTACTTTAATTTTCAATAATAATGGTGAACAGGACAAATAGAGAGGGTGAATCACCTTAAAGTGGTTGTGAAGTCACTTTGTAAACTACACACAATCCTCTCTGTTAGAAAACATCCTATGCCAGTGGCGTTGCTAGGGGGGGCATGGGGTGTGGGCCACACCTGGGTGGCACCTGCCAGAGGGGTGACATCCGTGGGTAGCGGCCCTGCTAACACTGTCCGCTGCCCTGATCTGCACCTCTTGGGTCTCGCGGCTGTGTCTCTTAGCGGAGCACTGAAGCCACCTCCTCTGTGTTTACATCCACACAGGAGGAGGAGGAGCCTGAGGGACACACCGCTGTGTGTATCCGTCCACGCTGTTCTGAGGTCTGTACACTTTACTATCACATATGTAGATGGACTTGTGCAGGGGGGGAATGCTATGGGAGGGGAGAGGGGTATCTATACTGAGGGGGGTTGTCTATACTGATGGGTGGTCTGTACTAAGAGGGGGGATTCTATACTGAGGGGGGGTGTCTATACTGATGGGGTCTGCACTAAGAGGGGGGATTCTATACTGGGGGGTGTCTATACTGATGGGGGTCTGCACTAAGAGGGGGGATTCTATACTGAGGGGGGTGTCTATACTGATGGGGGTCTGCACTAAGAGGGGGGATTCTATACTGAGGGGGGTCTGCACTAAAAGGGGGGATTCTATACTGAGGGGGGTGTCTATACTGAGGGGGGTTGTCTATACTGATGGGGGGTCTGCACTAAGAGGGGGGATTCTATACTGAGGGGGGGTGTCTATACTGATGGGGGGTCTGCACTAAGAGGGGGGATTCTATACTGAGTGGGGTGTCTATACTGATGGGGGTCTGCACTAAGAGGGGGGATTCTATACTGACGGTGGTGTCTATACTGATGGGGTCTGCACTAAGAGGGGGGGCAGTGTCTATACTGATGGTAGGGTCTGCACTAAGAGGGGAGTGTCTATACTGATGAGGGTGATGAGGGAGGGGCGGTGACACCAATTTTTTGACACTAACATATTTTTTGACACCAACCCTAGTGACACCACTGTCCTATGCTACAATATCTGTGCCCATTATATGCCCAGTAATATGCCCATTACTACTTTATTTCACAGTGCCACACAGCGCTCATGTGACTCCTCACTGCTCCCTCTCCTGATCTGACAGCTAGAGCGGGAGGGGCCGAGAATCCCCCGCTGATGTCAGTCGGGAGGAGAGGAGGAGAGAGCGAAGACGTCAGCCAGGGAGGAGGGGAGCAGTGAGGAGCAGTAGTGGCTGATGGTAATTTTCTTTCTAAAACAGTACCACCCCCACCCCTACGTCGGTCCGTTGGTGGACGGGACTGGTGCACTTACCCTATGTATGCTGCGCTCCTGGGCTCTCAACGGCGGCACTCACGTTCTCCTGCTCTCCATGGGCGAAGGCTTTGGCTTCTGTTTCCTCCCTCCTTCTCGGTGGCCAATCGGGAGTCTTCTCTTTTCGTACAATCAGAAAATGGGTCTCACACCTGTTTCTGATTGGCTGCATTGAGAATCAGTGTTACAACAGTGAATATTAAATAGCTGTTGTAACACCTGGGTGGGCTCATGGCGCAATGCTCTGCGCCACGAGCCCACATATTTTGAAGCCTATTTGAGCCTATGGCTCTAATCAGGTGCTTAAAAAAAACATCCCCGCCGCTGTAATTCAGGCGACCGATGTCCTGAAAGGGGCCGGACGCCTGAATAGGGGGTGGCAGCGGCGGCCGTGGATAGATTCATGCTATGCTATTCATTAGTTATAGGTGTGCATACAGGGTGTGCCACAGGTGCTTGGACACACCCTAATCACCTAGTGCGCGTTAGCATTATTGCTCTGTGTAGTAGCAGGGAGATGGGAAAGATCTCCCTCTTACCGACTCTGCCATAAGAGAAGTGCTTACGCACTTC
The DNA here is from genome assembly GCF_042186555.1 of Aquarana catesbeiana. Lineage (NCBI taxonomy): Eukaryota > Metazoa > Chordata > Amphibia > Anura > Ranidae > Aquarana > Aquarana catesbeiana. The sequence goes on along the minus strand of NC_133333.1, from coordinate 136,755,539 downwards.
TTTCACTACACTGGTCGAGGAGTCATGTGAAATCAGGAGGTGTTCTGAAATCAGGTAGTAATGGGCTTATTTTTTAAAAAGAACAGACACTGCAGCATAGGACGCTTTCTAACAGAGGGGATTGTGTGTATTTTCTACAGTTATTTCAGCAGCAGGAGGGGAAGGGACAGGCACAGGTAAGAGCTGAAAGGCAGGGAGGGGAAGGGGGAGAGGAGGACAGAGGAGAGACAGGAGAGCTGATGATGGACCCATGTAAACTGACCACGGTGTCAGGGCTCAGCAGCCATGATAAACCATGATAAGTTTACAGGGGGGAGAGTAGAACCAGGCAGGATCAGCCTGGTATTTTAGATGATACAGGGGGCCAAATTACACAGCACACGCACTGTGCTGCATAACATTTTTTTTAAGGTAACAGACACTTTAACGGGGGGCACAGACAGCAATAAAAATTGGTGCTGAAAGTGGTGCATTGTTTTGCATAGAAATTTAGAAATTTGACGTTTTATATTGTAGGTCTGTAATTCTTAGGAATAACTAACTTAAATCTGTCCAAACAAGAGTCTAGTAGACATCCCGGGTATGATAAAGTTTGAAACACGAAATCATAAATTATAATAAGATAAATAACTATAAATGATTATAACAAATAATAATATAATAATAATAATAATAATAATAATAATAATAACAACATTTATTCAATAATGTAATCAAATCAAAACACTGAAATTTGCTCAGTTACAGAATTGTTGCTGTTGTCACTTTCAGTGTTTGATGACGGATTTCCCCACAAATCACTATCGCTCAATTCTGCATGTGTTCTAATTTATTATCGCTGTTTTCTAACTGGTCTAAAACCGCTTTTGACATAAAGGGACACTTTTTGGTTGCTATGGACATTCTCATAGCAAGAAAGAACAGTATATATAATATAAAACTGCAGGCAGGGCACTGGACAAAGCACTAGGGACAAAAGGGATATAAAATGATTTGATACAGTAATGTAATCTGTAAGATTACAGTGTACTGTATGTGTAATATGTTTGTCATTTTTTGAATTTGGCACCAGGCTCTGTCCCCGTGCGTCATGCCGCTCACAAGGAACGGAGCCCGGCATGTGATAGATCAAGTGGAGTACACAGCTCGCACACACAGCGGGGAGACATCGCAGGATCCTGGGGACAAGGTAAGTAACCTTTGCCTGGATCCCGCAATGCAATCCTGAGTGTGGCTCGGGGTTACTGCTTTTGGTAATGAAAATTCAGCCCGAACAAACTCGGGATTACCACCAAGGAGGTTAAAAAGCTTTTTTTTTTTTTACATGAGCACCTTTTATGTCTGTGGTAAATTAGCATTTAGCTCGCTCCCTTGATCTTTAAGACCCTTTTCATATTTGACCTGCATTTTATGACCCCTTGTAAAAGTTTAAATGAATAACCAACCAGTAACAGGTCAGTCCACAAATGCCAAGTTAAGAAATTTGTCTCTTGCATAAAATCACCATAGCAGACAGCCATTACTCTCTCTTTTGAAGTGTAATGCCCTGTACACATGGTCGGATTTTCTGACGGAAAGTGTACGATCGGAGCTTGTTGTCGGAAATTCCGACCATGTGTCGGACTTTTTCCATCGGATTTTCCGACACACAAAGTTTGAGAGCAGGCTATAAAATTTTCCGACAACAAAATCCTATTGTGTCAATTCCGACCGTGTGAGGACAATTCCGACGCACAAAGTGCCACTCATGCTCAGAAGAAATTCCGAGACGGAACAGTTCGGTCTAGTAAAATTAGCGTTCGGAATGGATATAGCACTTTCGTCAGGCTGCAATGTTTAAAATTGTTTAATGCAGTGCACTTTATAATGCTAGAAGAATGAAGCTTCCTCACAAACAAACTGTCCTTTTTGAAGGAAAACACACATAGGCAAGTGTAATTGAAACAAAAAATTCTTTATTAAGGGCTCAGAACCAAACAAAGAGGGAGGCAACGCTGGATAAACAGCAGAAATTGGCGAAGCCTTTGTACCCCAGGACAGACATCAATTATTTCCAGGTAAAATTGGTGGCCTGAGGAGTCCTTATCTAAGGGAGTGCAGTCTGGTCCAGAAGTCCAAGAGAATCACGAACAGCTGCAGATGACATGTATGTTCCCAGGCTGTGGCAGGGGCGGATCCAGAGTCTAGTCTCAGGAGGGGCACTGCCAGAAAATATATTTTTTTGGGGTACATCTATTGGGGAAATGGCTGGTGTTGGAGCTTCAATCATCACGGCACCATGGTTGTTATGGTGTCAGGATGATTGAAGCGCATTATTACTATTATTACATTGTTATAAAAAATTAAATAGTTTAACTCACCATCGTGCAGAATCAGTGGGAGCCCCGAGTGTGTCACTTGCCACGTCACCTGTGACCAGATGCATATTGTCACTTGCCACGTCGCCTGCCACATGTTGCGGATTGTCACTTGCCACGTCGCCTGTCACCAGATGCAGATTGTCACTTGCCACATTGCAGATTGTCACTTGCCACATCGCCTGTCACATGTTGCGGATTGTCACTTCCCACGTCACCTGTCACCAGATGCAGATTGTCACTTGCCACGTCGCCTGGCACATGTTGCGGATTGTCACTTGCCACATCGCCTGTCACCAGATGCAGATTGTCACTTGCCACGTCGCCTGCCACATGTTGCGGATTGTCACTTGCCACATCGCCTGTCACCAGATGCAGATTGTCACTTGCCACGTCGCCTGCCACATGTTGCGGATTGTCACTTGCCACGTCACCTGTCACCAGATGCAGATTGTCACTTGCCACGTCGCCTGCCACATGTTGCGGATTGTCACTTGCCACGTCGCCTGTCACCAGATGCAGATTGTCACTTGCCACGTCGCCTGCCACATGTTGCGGATTGTCACTTGCCACGTCGCCTGTCACCAGATGCAGATTGTCACTTGCCACGTCGCCTGCCACATGTCGCGGATTGTCACTTGCCACGTCGCCTGTCACCAGATGCAGATTGTCACTTGCCACGTCGCCTGCCACGTTGCGGATTGTCACTTGCATGTCACTTGCCACGTCGCCTGCCACATGTTGCAGATTGTCACTTGCCATGTCGCCTGTCACCAGATGCAGATTGCCACTTGCCACCTGCTAAGGTGGTCTCTTGTGTCCCAGAGACAGGCAGAAGAGAGATGATGTAATCTCTCTGCTGCTGCAGCTGCCTGCATGGTGGGGGGGAACTGCAGGGATGCAGGGCGGGCGGTGAGAGATGATGTCATCTCTCTGCTCCCCTGCCCGCCTGCTCCCTGATTGGCCAGCAGCCGCTCACAAACACATGTCAGCGGTGGCCCTGTCACCTATGGAGCCGCCCGGCGGCTCTTTTACTCACGGAGCCGCCCAGCGGCTCTCTCTCTCACGGAGCCACCCGGAGGCTCTTTTACTCACAGAGCCGCCCAGTGGCTCTTTTACTCAAGGAGCCGCCCAGCGGCTCTTTTACTCACGGAGCCGCCCAGCGGCTCTCTCTCTCACGGAGCCGCCCGGCGGCTCTCTGCCTCACGGAGCCGCCCGGCGGCTCTTTTACTCACGGAGCCGCCCAGCGGCTCCCTCTCTCACGGAGCCGCCCAGCGGCTCTTTTACTCACAGAGCCGCCCAGCGGCTTTTTTACTCACAGAGCTGCCCAGCGGCTCTTTTACTCACGGAGCCGCCCAGCGGCTCTTTTACTCACGGAGCCGCCCAGCGGCTCTCTCTCTCACGGAGCCGCCCAGCGGCTCTTTTACTCACGGAGCCGCCCAGCGTCTCTCTCTCTCACGGAGCCGCCCGGCGGCTCTTTTACTCACGGAGCCGCCCGGCAGCTCTTTTACTCACAGAGCCGCCCGGCGGCTCTCTCACAGTGACACTCACCTGCATTTCTTGGAGGGGGCAATTGCCCCGTTCCCCCCCCCTGGATCCGCCTCTGGGCTGTGGCCATACAAGAGCCTGCATCGTTTGCCAGACCAGACTGAACCCAGGCCATCACTCTCTGGTCTTCCTTAGATGCTTCGTTCCACACTGTGGTTTTGGTGTTGGAGGTGTGACAGGAGGAGGAGTAGGACCTGGAGGAGAAGGAGGAGGAGCAGGAGGACCTGGAGGAGGAGGAGGACCATGGGTGAGCTCACAAATGTGGGTTTCACATGTGAGTTGCCCCCTCAGCACCTTATTTAGAGCTTTTAAAATTACAAACTCGCATAAGAGGCATTGGCCCTCCTCCATCTGCATCATTTTGCATGCAGTTAGCTCAGCAAAATCATCTTTCACAGTGTGGGGTGTTCTGAGGGCCTCAGTAGCCTTCCAAAATAGGCCTATTGCAGCCTCCTCCAGGTTACTCCTCTTCCTGCCACTTTGTTTTTAAAGGTGGAGGGGGGGGGACCTGTGTATTGGGCAGCCTGCTTGGCCCGGCCACCTCCTGGCTGAGACTTCCCTGTGTATGAAAAAGGGACATGGTTTTAGTTTTTGCTTCATCAATCACAATCATAAATTAGTACTCCAAACTAACATCTATTTAACATCATTGATTGGACAACCAGAAATATTTAGAAGAATACTATACATGGCTCAAGCTGGGCTCCTCCACATGTTGCTGCCTGGAAGGCCCAGGTTGGGCGTCAGAAGCCTCAGCTGGGGGGAAGGAAGCGTGGAAGGAAGAGTGGAGAGTACTGGCCTGGCTTCAGTCTGGCCTGCCAGAAAATGCAGCCTGTCATAGTACCACAGCCTGGGGACATAAATGTCATCTGGATTCCTGGACTTTCTTGCGTTCCCTTAGATAAGTGCTCCTCAGGCCACCAATTAGGATCTTCAAATAGGTGATGTCTGCCGTGGGGATCACCGGCTTCACAAATTGCAGCAAATTATCCAGCGCTGCCTTCCTCTTTGTTTGGTTCTTATAATTGGGGTGGTTTACCTGCCACAGACAGGGCAGCTCCCTGAACATATCTATGAAGATTGCCATAAAGTCCTGATCATTGACTAGATCCATTTTCACTGCAAGACACAACACCAGACAAACCCTAATGTCAGCCTAAAGTCTTCTGTCGTCCAAATACAGGCCTCAATCTAGAAGCAGTATAGGCCCAAATTTAAATCTTACCTTCGTTATAACGATCGGCGTCTTCCGATTCTCCTTCCTCCGCTCACAGATCGTACGTACTACGCACGCGTGTTACGCTTTATATACACTGCGCATGCGTGAAACTCCGCCCGCCCCTGACGTTCTTTCTAGTCTATTCCCCGCCCCTTCTCATTCGGCGCAATGGGGGAAGAGCACATGGCGGAGACACAGCAAGTGCGTGCTAATTACAGCAATGAGGAGGAGGAGGAGGAAAGCCCGGAGCCAGAAACATCCCGATCCGGGAAGAGACAATTTAAGGCCTCAAATATGTCCTTTGGGGAGATGTTGGAGATGGTCGACATAATGAAGAGGGCCGACTATGACGGGAAGTATGAACCTTACCCCAACCCCAATGTCAGAAAGGCCAAGATCATGGCGAAAGTGGTCAAAAGTCTGCACCGGAATTTTGGGGTACGACGATCCAAGGATCAACTGAGGAAGCGGTGGTGGGACCTCAAATTAAGGGAGCACGAGCAGTACAGAAGGATCAGGAGAGTGCTGCAAAAAAGTAAGTAGTTGTCCTGTGTTCCTATTCTTTATTTTTATTACGTTTGTGCTGCTCCATGTGCTTTTCTTTACTGTTGTACAGTTTAAAATGGCAACTTTCATGTTCATGGGCACATTGTTCGTTCGTATGAAACATTGTTCGTTCAGCATAGAAAACACCATTTTTTTGGCAATATGCATTTGAATACATTTTTGCTAGCCTACTTCTCTTAAAATAATTTTGGAGTCTAGATGGGTTTGTAACTAGAATGTAATGCAAACTAGATTCTGTGTAAGGAGAGGACACTCAGCAGCTGTTTACACATCTGAACGCTGGAGCACTAGTGTGGGACACAAGAACACGATTTTTATTTGGGGGTCCCACACAGGTGCTCCAGTGTATACTATGGGGGTGTCTCCATCTGTGAAGCTTGTACAAAACAGGTAAGTATTCAAGCTTGACAAAGGCAAAAAATAGTTCTTCATCTTGGAACTCTGCCAAAATAGACAATTGTACCCCACTTCCAAGCAATGTTTCATATTCCTATTTCTGTCATAAAATATCTGTGTGCTAAATATACCTTTTTTTTTTACATAGGGGAGAAAAGACTTGGAGGACACCACTCATCCGAGGAGACCACAGACCTCCCACCTCATAAAGAAGGGAAAATGTCACAAAGCCAACAGGAGGAGGACGTGGGAGACGTGGTGGAAATTGTCACCACAACAGGTGAGTGTCTGCGACCACAGGCTCAGGTAAGAGATGGATGCCGGCATATTTATAATACATGGTATGTTTTTGTTTCTATATTTCTAGGTGATCGTGATGTTGTGGATCCAGGTCATTTCACCAGTGAGAGTTCCCAGATTCTGATCGGGGAGATCATGGGGTGTAATATGGACTTGGAAAACATCCAAAAAAACATCAATGATGTTAAAAACAAAATGAAGAACATCATTGATGTTTTAGGGAGAGTTTAAAACACCTCCAAATCCCTGACTTTTTTGTGTTATTTTGAATCTAAAAAATGTAAACATTTTTTAACATTTCATAGAAAAGCCAAATTTTGAAGATGCACACAGTGTGTCAACATGTGCTATCTGCCATCATGGGAGATCAATGGACGCGTTTTGGGGGTGCAACCCCTTCCTCAATAATAAAGTAGCTGAGAGGAAGGGGTTGCACCCCCAAAACACGTCCCTTGATCCCCCATGATGGCAGCTAGCACATGTTGATATTCTGCAATTTGTGTGCATCTTCAAAATTTGGCTTTTCCAGGGGTGACTTCACCCCATCTGAACGCAATATCAAACACAGTTTATAAATACTCATGTCTGATATTGCCTTCAATAACATGCCTGTTTGAAACATGCCTGTTTAACTTTAAATGGACATTTCAATTTTTATTAATGTGACCCAAAGAATTGTAATACAACAAACATGTTGGTTTGTTTTAAAAACCTTTTAGAAATGCACATGTGATTGTGCTGGTATTAAAAAGATTGATACTCAAGAATGTGTGGATTATTGTTTCAATGCTCCAAAAATTTTGTTAATTTGGTTAAAAATGGTGTTTTCAGTGAAATGGGGGTTATTTGCTAAGGGCAAATCCACTTTGCACTACAAGTGCAGTTTCAGTGCAGGCTCAAGTGCCCTTGTAGTGCAAAGTGTGTTTGCCTTTAGTAAATAACACAAAAAAGTGCTTTATAATGTTACACAATCACGCTTTTTTCAGGACTCCCCAAATGTATGTTAGGGTCAGCTAAAAGAAACACAAGCAGTAAATGTCACTAAAGATTTTAGTAGTTAAAATTATTTTTTTATTTAAAAAATGTATCAGACATTGTCTGGCATTATGATGCATATTGCATAATGATGGCATAATGATGGCCCCCCTACCCGCAAAGTAATCAAGGTATCTAAGACGGACTTCGCGGGCACTCAGGGGGGCAAGCCAGGACGGCCACTTTCATGCGCTGACAGGGTTGGTTCATTTACATGAATTCCGGATTCAAGCCCTACTGATGCAGCATAGTTGGCAGAATTTCTCCTTAAAAAGTTGTGGAGAACGCAGCACGCCAGGATGATATGATTCAGTTTATACGCCATGTGTATGGGTGTAAGAAATAGGTAGAACCGGCTGGCCAGGATTCCAAACATGTTCTCCACCACTCTTCTGGCTCTGGCCAACCGGTAATTAAAAACCCTCTGGTCTGGGGTGAGGGTCCTCATAGGGAATGGTCACCCAGCGCAAACGCTTCATCCGCAATGAAGACGAATGGGAGTCCTTCCACATTGTCTTCTGGAGGTGGCAAGTCCAAGCTGCCATTATGGAGACGCCTGTAGAACTCCGTCTGGGCGATGACTCCACCATCGGACATCTGGCCATTCTTCCCCACGTCCACATACAGGAACTCGTAAGTAACTGAAACCACCGCCAACATCACAATACTATTGAACCCCTTATAGTTGTAATAGTATGACTCCGAGTTGGGTGGTGGGACGATGTGGACGTGTTTCCCATCAATTGCCCCTCCGCAGTTAGGAAAGTCCCACCGCTGGGCAAAGTGGGAGGCCACAGTCTGCCATTCCTGTGGGTTGGAAGGAAACTGTGGAGTCAAACAAGAAAATCGGAGTTACTTACCGGTAACGTCCTTTTCCAGGAGTCTTTCAGGACAGCACCATAGAGAGACCCTGGCTCCTCCCCTTCTGAGGAAACACCGCCTTCAACTTTTAGCTTTAAATCTCACCGCTCCCCCCCGGCCCCTCAGTTCTTCAAGAGGACCTCCGGTTAGCTGGGGAGACACAAGAACACGTCATAATAACTCTGATCTTACCTGACGTTCTTCTGCGATGAAATCTTCACGAATGTCCCTAAAGTAGGGTGGGTAACTGTGCTGTCCTGAAAGACTCCTGGAAAAGGACGTTACCGGTAAGTAACTCCGATTTTCCCATTTACGTCTTTCAGGACAGCACCATAGAGAGGATGAGCGAGCACCTTACCTTAGGGTGGGACTACTGCCTTCAGAACCTTACGCCCAAAAGCCTGGTCTTTTGCTGACAGAAGGTCTAATCTGTAGTGTTTCACGAACGTGTCGAATCTGGACCACGTTGCCGCTCTACAGATCTGTTCCGGAGACGCACCAGCCCACTCGGCCTGAGAGGTCGCCACTGCCCTAGTGGAGTGTGCCCTGATACCCCTAGGGGCTTCCATCCCGCTAATTATATAAGCCTGGCTGATGACTAACCTTAACCACCTAGCTATGGTGCGCCTAGAGGCTCTGCCTCCCTTCCTGGTTCCTGAAAATAACACAAAAAAGGAATCAGATTTTCTAAATGGTTTTGTATCCTCCAAGTACTGCAGGACACACCTTCTTACATCTAGTTTATGAAACCTATGTTCCTGTTCCCTCACAGGATTCACACAAAAGGTGGGCAAAATAATCTCCTGGCCTCTATGAAAAACCGAGGCCACCTTAGGCAAAAAGGCCGGATCGGTTTTAAAAACTACTCGGTCTGGAAATATCTGAAAAAAAGGTGCCCTAATGGAAAGGGCCTCGAGTTCACTTACTCTTCTAGCCGTAGTGATTGCCACCAAAAACACCGTTTTGAGGCTAATCCATTTTAGCGTACACGTCTCCAATGGCTCAAAGGGTTCCCCTGTAAGCGCTTGTAAGACCAAAGAAAGATCCCAAATCGGGAAGGGGGAGACCCTCAAAGGTCTCTGCCTACTCAATGCTTTCAAAAATCTAATGATCCAAGGATCGGAGGCTAGTTGTCTATCCAGAAACACACTCAAAGCGGAAACCTGTCCCTTCAGGGTGCCAAGGGCTAACCCCTTGTCTGCCCCTACTTGCAGGAACTCTAAGACCGCTATAGGACTGTGAACATTAAAGGCAGTTTCTGTGCACCAGCTATTAAAACGTTTCCACGTTTTTTGGTAGATAGCCTGGGTTTCTTTTTTCCTGCAATTTAGGAGGGTCTTCACTAAGCTATCTGAGAAACCCCTGCTCTTTAGCAATTCCTCCTCAGTAGCCAAACCGCGAGGCTCCATCTCTCTACCTGGGGACAACAGATTGGCCCCTGGGAAAGGAGATTCTCCTGAACTGGCAAAAGCCAGGGGGGTTCCGCTGCCAGACTTCTCAGGATGGAGAACCAAGGCCTCCTGGGCCAATGTGGCGCAATAAGAATGAGGGTCGTGTTTTCCAGCTGGAATTTTCTTAGGACGGCTGGGATTAGAACGGGTGGGGGGAAGGCATAACACCTGTCGAAAGCCCAACTCTGAGCCAGTGCGTCTACCCCTAGAGCTCCATCCCACCTGTTTAGAGAGAAGAAAAGATGCACCTTCCTGTTCTCTCTCGAGGCAAAGAGGTCTATGCATGGCCTTCCCCATTTCTGGGATATTGCCTCGAAAACCCCCTGGTTCAGGACCCAGTCGCCTTCTTTCAGCCGTTTCCTGCTGAGGAAATCTGCCACCAGATTTTGCTCCCCCTTCAGATGCACTGCCGAGAGGGATAGGACGTTCACTTCGGCCCATCTGAGAATGCTTTCTACCAGGGTCCACAAGGGTCTGCTTTTGGTACCCCCCTGCCTGTTTATGTAGGCTACCGCTGAAGAGTTGTCCGACCGGACTCTCACATGCTGTCCCTGCAGTTCCTTTTGAAAGGCTCTGAGTGCCAAGGCTACTGCTCTCAGTTCCTTCCAGTTGGAGGATCTTCTTGCGTCCTCCTTCCGCCAGACACCTTGAGCCACCCGGTCCTCCATATGCGCCCCCCAACCCATGCCACTCGCATCGGTCGTGACGCACCTGGACACCGGCAGAACCCACTCCAACCCCTGTGAGAGATTGGCCTCTTTTCGTCACCACCATAGGGATCTCTTGACCTGACCTGGTATAGTTATCAGGGAGTCCAAAGACCCCTGACTGTGGTCCCAAATACTCAGGATGAAGAGTTGTAAAGGGCGAAAGTGTAACCCTGCCCATTGAACTGCTGGGAGTGCAGCCGTCAGTAACCCCAAGGCTGACATAGCCTTTTTTACTGATATTTGTTGGCTGCCCTGGAGTGACAACATTGTTTTGTCTACCTTCAGGATCTTCTCCCTTGGCAGAAAGACTTTCTGTTTTGTTGAATCCAACAGGTAACCTAAAAAGATTACCTTTTGCGATGGATTCAGATTGGACTTTTCCAGATTTAAGAGCCAACCTAGCCCCTCTAGAATGTTCCTTGTAAACTGCAGGTCCTGCGACAGTTGTTCCGGGGAAGAGGCAAAAAGTAGTAGATCGTCTAAATATGCGATCACTGAGATGCCCTTGACCCGTAGGAAAGCCAAGACTTCTACCATGACTTTGGTGAAGATGCGGGGGGAAGAGAATAGCCCGAAGGGAAGGGCCCTGAACTGCCAATGAACCGTCCCTTCTCTGGTATTTACTGCCAGTCTGAGGAACTTCTGACACTGATCTGCAACGGGAATGTGCAGGTAGGCATCCCTCAAGTCTATCGATGCCATGAAGCAGTTTGGAGGAAGGAGTGTTTTTACCGAATAGATCGAGTCCATACGGAACCTCCTGTAGGTGAGCGAGACGTTCAGAGGCTTCAGGTTCAGGATGAGCCTGAACTTCCCCGAGGGTTTGCGCATCACAAAAATGTGGGAGTAAAAGCCTCTGCCCGTCTCTCCCTCTGGAACCCGAACTACTACCTCCTGTTCCTCCAACTCCTGGAGGGAGGAAAGGAGAGCCGCTGACCTCTCTGCACATTTCGGTAGCGTGGTTACCAGGAGTCTGCATGGTGGAGGTTCTGCAAACTCTAACCTGTACCCTCTTCTTATGACTTCCAAAATAAAATGGTTGGAGGTGATTACCTCCCACTGTGGAAGGAAGGCCCCCAGTCTTCCTCCCACCGTTATTCTGTCACATAGTTTTTCTGGGCTGTTCAGGAGGGCGAAAAATAGCCCCCCCACGCCCTTTCCCTTTTTGTCCCCACCCCTTTTTCTATTGATCAGATTTTGGGGGGTCCAATTTCTTCCAGGGCCGAGACTTCCTTTTAGTCTCTGCCGGTTTCCTTTTAAAAGGAAATGCCTTTTTTCTGTCAGCCGTTCGATCCAACACGGCTTCCAGACCTGGTCCGAAAAGCAAGTCCCCCGTGAGAGGAATGCCGCAAAGTTTAACTTTGGATGCGGTATCTCCCTGCCACGTTTTAAGCCATAAGGCTCTTCTTGCCGAATTGGACAATGCGGCTGATCTTGCGGACATGCGCACCGATTCAGCCGAAGCATCTGCCAAATAAGCTATTCCTTTAAGAAGCATGGGAAAAGACGACAGGATTACTTCCTTAGGCGTTCCTGCCTCTATGTGTGCTTTAATCTGCGTCAGCCAGTACTCCATGTTTCGTGCCACCACTGTGGACGCCATGGCGGGTTTAAGGTTCCCTTGGGAGGAGTCCCAGGATTTTTTCAAGAGGGAATCTATCCTCTTATCCATGGGATCTGGGAGTGCCCCCATGTCCTCAAAGGCCAAGTCAGTGTGCCTGGAGACCTGCGAAAAGGCTGCGTCTAGCTTGGGGGACTTGTTCCATACCAGCGCCTCCTCTTCTGCAAAGGGGAACCTACGCTTAAGTGCTCTTGAAAGAAAAGGTTTCCTTTCAGGATCTTGCCACTCTTTTTTGATGGCGTCGACCAAGACCTCATGGACCGGGAACACCTTCCTTTTATGTTCCCCTAGTCCCTTGTACATCTGGTCATGGAGTGATAGCTTCTTCCTTTCCTCCTGGATTCCTAAGGTGGTATGAATAGCTCCTAGGAGCTCCTCCACCTCTTCCAGGGAAAGTTTGTAGCGAGAGGATTTTGTGGATTCCCCTTCCACCTCCTCTCCCTCTGATTCCCCCTGGGGATCAGAAGACCCGCTATCAGGCTCTTCCTCAACCTCGAGTCTGGTCCCTCCTGGATTTTCTCCACTTCCCGAGGGAGCATCCATTAAGGCCTGAGGTACACTCTGCTGTGCTGGTGGGGAAACCACCTGCGGCTGTGGCAACTGAAGACTAGAAAAAAGTGCCTTAAAAGTCTGCACAGTATTAGAAAGCTCCTTAACGGAAGCTGCTAACTCTGAAGACTGCTCCCCAGACTGCTCTCTTACTAACCCCTCTATACATTTCCTGCAGAGGGGCTTAGACCAAGATTCCCCCATCGTGATTCTGCATGAGGGGCATTTTCTCTTGGTACTGTGGGGTGACTTGCTTTTCTCTGAAGCTTTGCCCTGTAAAATAAGTTAAAGAGAGGGAGCAATCAGCAAACTTATCCACCAGCACTGCCACGGAGGGCCACCAGGGGTGCACTTCCCGGGACCGACCACCACCAGGGACCCAGTCACAACCCCTTCCCCCCCTCACCACCAAGGGGAGATCTACACCTGTGGAGCTTACAGGAAGCGGTAAGGGAACACCACCCCAGGGTTCCTCTTACCTTGGAGTGGCTGGTGCAGGATTCTCCTGGAGCGGTTCTTGAAGCCTCTGCTTCCGACATCTCCTTAGAGCGTAGTGGTGTTCCAAACCCCTGTATGCTGTCCCTACAGCAGGTCAGAGGCAGCACCAGCCGAACGTGCGGTCCGTTTTCATCACCGCGACCGGAACCGGAAGTCACGGGTCAGACGGAAACACTGACCTCCGCCGGAAATGACGTCACCCGCCCTCCGACCCAGCGCTCAGAGCTCCCACGCTGGCTGCAAGTGCAGGGCGGTCTCCTGTGCCTCCGCCTATGCCACTGCTAGGCACAAAGAAAACGGCCCCCTCCGGCTTACTGCTTCACTAAGAGAAGCTGGAGGAACGTGATGTGCAGTCTTCTAAGGTACCCAGCCACACTCGCCCTTTAGACTGCAGCCTTTAAAATAAAGTGAGCAGGAGAGAGACAGAGAGAGAGAGAGCCCGATCACCCCCCTCTGCTCAGCCTGCAATTAGCTTCAGCCTCCCTGGCTGTTTAGCCCTGGTCCCTTGCGATGTCTCCCCACCGGAGGAAACACCTGAACTGAGGGGCCGGGGGGGAGCGGTGAGATTTAAAGCTTAAAGTTGAAGGCGGTGTTTCCTCAGAAGGGGAGGAGCCAGGGTCTCTCTATGGTGCTGTCCTGAAAGACGTAAATGGGAAAAAGAAATTAATCATTTTGCACATAAACATGGAAAGCAGATTAGACACAAACATTCTTGGCCATCATCAGTATAACATTTATTTTAGGGAGTATTTAAAGACAAAGGTATAAGGTCCACCTATCAGTTTCCTCCCCCCCCTCTCATGGGCCATTTGTAAAATTTTATGGGGGGGGGGGGTAGATGTTTTGGACAGGTAACCCTCTCCACTTCATTGAGAGATGAATGCCTAAATAATGTCTCTTATTTTGGCCAGCCCCTCCTTACTTTACACTATTGGCAGCCCACTGGACAGGTAATAAGTGTCATAATACAAAGAGATAAATACACACTGTACACATATTAGCACATTTTTACATTCTGCTATTACCTATCAAGATAATAATAGGATACCAAAACTTTAAACAGTACCATTTAAAAGTATTCAGGCAGGCCCTTGCACTACATGCTTTGGGGAATTCATCCATAAATATGACCACAAAAGAGGTGGGTATACTGTGTATGGGTTTGTCAAAGTCAGCAGATAGAGGATTGAGGATAGAGGATTGGTATCAACTGAGTTAGCAGTTGGGGGGAGGGAGGGTTCCAAATGATTTTGGGACACCAAAAAAAAGCCTCTGGCACTCTGCCTGAATTTAAAGCACAAATCACATTTTTACACATTTTAGGGGGTATTTATTGTAAAGCACTACTATGGAGCTGACAAATTACTTTGTTAAGTGACTACATGAGGTGAATATAGGGCCAGGAGAGCATGCTGGGGAGGTAAGTGAAGGCAAATATGTATGAAGGACAAAAAAAATTACCTAAAAATCCAGCATGCATGAGGACAAAGGGGACATTCACAGCATATTACAATCATGGTAATTAGGGAATGAAGAAAGAAATACAATACATTATCAAACATTAAATACAATAAAATATGATGTTAAAGGATAAAAATCTTACCTTAATATAGTCCTTCTGCAGGACCTGGATGATGGCAGAACAGGTCTCCTGGATAATGATCCCCAGAGCCTGAGGGGAGATGCCTGTCGAGAACTTGAGGTCCTGCAGGCTTCTCCCTGTCGCCAAGTACCGCAGGGTGGCGACTAGCCTCTGCTCCGGAGTGATGGCTTGCCTCATGCAGGTATCCTGCCTGCTGATATAGGGGGTCAGCAAAGCCAGCAAACGGTGAAATACGGGGTCCGTCATCCGGAGAAAGTTCCTGAAATCGTCAGGATTATTCACATGGATCTCATGGAGCAAAGGCATGTGACAGAATTGGTCACGCTGGAGCAACCAATTCTTGGTCCATGAACTCCTCCTCGCCTTGTTCATGGACTGGACTTGTGTCAAGGTAAGGACCCCAACAACAAGCCCCCCGCACAGCACGAACTCTACGAGGAGTACGTATACGCAACATGGCTAGAAAACGGTCGGCTGCTCAGAGCAAAGTAACAGAACGCACTGAAGAACATCAAGGCCTGTGAAGAGCGACCTGAAAATCAGTAACAAATGAACACGAACACAACGACAAGTCAATTGTACTCGCTGCACGTACTGAAGACCAGATACAAATCCACAAGCACAAACTGAACAGCAGAAAACGATCTGAAAACCACGAGTCTGAAAAAGCGTGAATTGTCTCTCACCAAACTTTTACTAACACGAGATTAGCAAAAGGAGCCCAAAGGGTGCCGCGCTTGGTTCTGAACTGCCCTTTTATAGTCTCGTCGTACGTGGTGTACGTGACTGCGTTCTTGGCGATCAGAAATTCCGACAACTTTGTGCGACCGTGTGTATGCAAAACAAGTTTGAGCCAACATCTGTCGGAAAAAATCCATGGATTTTGTTGTCGGAATGTCCGATCAATGTCCGATCATGTGTACGGGGCATAAATGGTCAAATGGACCTTGTCTATGCATGTCATGCGCATCAGGAATACTGTATATACAGTATCTCACAAAAGTGAGTACACCCCTCACATTTTTTGTAAATATTTTATTATATCTTTTCATGTGACAACACTGAAGAAATTATACTTTACTACAATTTAAAGTAGTGAGTGTACAGCTTGTATAACAGTGTAAATTTGCTGTCCCCTTAAAATAACTCAACACACAGCCATTAATGTCTAAACCGCTGGCAACAAAAGTGAGTACACCCCTAAGTGAAAATGTCCAAATTGGGCCCAAAGTGTCAATATTTTGTGTGGCCACCATTATTTTCCAGCACTGCCTTAACCCTCTTGGGTATGGAGTTCACCAGAGCTTCACAGGTTGACACTGGACTTCTCTTCCATTCCTCCATGTTGACATCATGGAGCTTGTGGATGTTAGAGACCTTGCGCTCCTCCATCTTCTGTTTGAGTATGCCCCACAGATGCTCAATAGGGTTTAAGTCTGGAGGCATGCTTGGCCAGTCCATCACTTTTACCCTCAGCTTATATAGCAAGGCAGTGGTCATCTTTTAAACCATCATTCTGCAACTTTCATCAGGGTTGTGTTGGAGTTATGGGGTTCATGGGTGTAGCCTCTTAGCACTGAGGTGACCTATCCAGACTAGGTTAGATGGATAGATGGATCTCTGGTTTGGATTGGGTGTCTTAGATGAGTGGGAAAAATGTTTTTATTGCCCTCTATAGTACAAGGGTCATGGTCACACTATATTAAAGTGTATCTAAACCCAAAACCAAAAATGTAATATTTTCCAGCTTACTAATCCTTGGTGTGGTAGCTGAATTCTTTTTCTTTTTTTTCTTCAAGCCTCTTTTGCTTTATTTTCAATGGTAATCCTGAAAATAACCCACTTCCTGTGCCTGGGTGGCTGTGTCTTATCTCCCTGGGTTATGGAGGCAGCCTCAAGCTGCTCTCCTGATATGGACTACAAGCATGTCCACATCTCCTCATCTCCATTACAGGGCAGGGCAGGGCGTTCAGTAGTTTACAGATGATAGTTAGGAAGGAAGATGATATTCTGTGCAACTAATGCAACCATTACATCTAAGGCTTATAAGTTGCAATATATTTTATTTTTGCTCTTGGGTTTAGTTAACTTTTAAAGAAATTGTAGAAAGAAGAATGCAGCACTATTTTTACTTTTCAAAAATGGTTTATTGGTCATTGGGTAATAGAACAGCCAGTGTTTGAGGGTTCTAGAGACCCTCTTGATCGTGACAAAACATTTTTGAACTGTGGAGACTAGGGATGAGCTTCGTGTTCGAGTCGAACCCATGTTCGACTCAAACATCGTCTGTTCGCCCGTCCGCCGAACTGCATGAGCCGTTCGCGCCAAATTCGTGTGGCGCGTCACGGCCCATAATTCACTGCGGCATAGCAGTGCATTGCTGGCTGATGATTGGCCAAGCATGCACTATGACCCGCATACTTGGCCAATCACAACGCCTTCTGAACAGAGCTGTAATTGGCCAAAGCCAAGGAGGCTTTGGCCAATTATAGCTCAGGGGATTTAGTACACGCCCCACACTATATAAGGCTGCCTGCAGTAGTGTGTGTTCCGGCGTTGAAAGAGATAGACAGAGAGACAGTGTCATTTGATTTAAGTTAGATAGCTTAGGCAGGGCAGTCAGTGAGTTAAACAATAGATAAAACAGTGTAGCGCTGGACTATTGAGGATACGCATATAATAATATATGCGAAAGAGCCGAGACCCATATGTTTGTGATTAAATGTGAAAAAAACTTATACCACCTAATCTGATACAATAACGTATCTATATATGTGTATTGTGACACTAAAAATTAAATCAAGTGCACCTATATATATCTAAAACGAAAATTAATAAACAAATACAAATATATTGAACTAAAATAAATCATGTAAATCAAACGTGACAATAAAAATTGGAATTACATCAACTTGTGGTAAGAGACTTTGTTCACTTATATATTATTAGTTGGTCCTTTGTGCTTGGTGATCACAATAGAAGTGAAAAAATTAAAGTGAATAATTAAAATAAAAGTCCCAATAAATAATGAACCAAAAGTCCCAAATCGTGATAATACTCCAACACAAATTCCGGTACAATATTCCACCGCAGCTGTTGCCCACCACCAAAGGAAGAGTTGGAGGCTTACCAGACAGCCTGCGACCACCCTTGTTCAGGGGGGTCAAAACAGGCTCTGTAGGGATGTAGAAATCCAGATGGTGTCCTCGCCCATGCTTTTCAGATGTTCTCCAGGAGTTCCTATGGCCAGCCAAGGGGGGCTTCCAAACAGGGTGTAGCAAGAATTTGCCCACCGGATGCAATAGGGATTGAATCAAAAATGCCCCAAAAAGAAAAAGAGAGAACTCCGATAGTGTAGGACAATCTGACTAATTTATTTAAAAAAGCATAGAAACAAATAAAACTTCTGACAGGGAGAAATGAAACAAAAAACTCCACCACCGTTTAAAATCCAATCGCGCATGCGCGATGCGTGCTCGCGTTGTGACCCTACGGCCGTTTCGTCACAACTGACGTCATCAGGGGTACGTGGCCACGCTCGCGCATGCGCTTTATATACACAAGCGCCGTAGCGCCATAGCTCTTTCATTGGCTGAGGGGGAACGGGGGCGGATAGTAATACGTTATTGTTAGTCATTCCAACCCAATGAAAACCACCCATACACCCTTCCTTGATATAAACATAGGAGAATGTGTGTATAGAACAAAATCATGCACCGTATACCGCCATCTAGTGGCTAAAAAAGAAAAGTGCACGACACACTCCAGATTACTTATAGTGTGTAGAAACATAAACCAGCTTCCACAACAAGTGTGTATTGCACACTGCCATCTAGTGGCGGAATGGAGATAATTCACCAATGAAAAGCACATAGTGAAATATATACAATTAGGGTGCAAAGAAACCAAAAAATAGATATGGGTGGACTTAGGCTCCCCATCAGCCATATGTCCAATAAAAGATATATAGACATATTTCCAATATACTATAAACATCATAATGTGTGTATCAAAAAATGGACACTTAATAGTCCAAATATGTCTAAAATCGCAAGATGGGTAAATGTATATTGATAAAAATACAAATAAAAATGCATGTCAGTAAAAAAGAGGAAGAAGGAGGGGATCATCTATATAAAGTTTTAATTACCGTTAATCTAAAGGGGGGGAAAATCATCAGCAAAGAAATTTCTTTCAACTATTATTGATGTAACAGTTGATATCCCACTCTATGTTCAACCCATTCGGGGCATGGGAGTTCAATCTGTAGATCCAGTTAGTTTCGGATCTAGAGATTGTTCTTTTTCCATTGCTACCCCGCCAATGGGGAACATACTTCTCAATGCCGATGAACACAGTTCCCTTAGGGTTCCTATCGTGTACTGCATCATAATGCCTAGAGACACTGTGTTTATCGAAGCCCTGTTTGATGTTGGTGATATGTTCCGCCAACCTCACATTCAGTTTCCTAATGGTACGGCCAACATACTCCAACCCACATGGACACCTCAGTAGATATACTACGCATTTAGTTGTACAAGTGATAAGCGATTTGATGGAGTGTGTGGCACCAGTACCACTGGAGGTGAATTCTGTTATTCTCCTATCTCGTAATGTGTTGATGCTGCAAACATTACATCTCCTACAGGGGGAGAATCCTTTTAAGTCCCCAAAAAAAGTAGGGCGTTTGGGTGGGACAGGGATATTTGGTGCCAACAGATGTCTAAAGCTGGTGGCCCCCCTAAATAAAATTCGTGGTTTTTCAGACAAAAGAGGTCCCAAGATTCGGTCGTTTTTAATAACGGACCAATGTTTTCTAATGATTCTTTTAATGGCCCAATGTTGGCTTGAATAGGTTGTGATGAAGGCTAGCCCAAAATCCTCCCTATCTTGTACTTGGGGAGGCTTGTCACCGTCCTCATCGGGATTTTCAGTGGGCCGGGAGGGGAAGGAACAAAAGAAACGGAGATGCAAGAGAGGGTGCAGAGGGGGGAGGAAGCTTCACCCCAAAAAGGAGGAGGATATAAGTGGTATCATTAATCTAAGCACCAAGGAAATCTCCAAGGAAGAACTTTCGACCCTTGGTAAGGGTCTGAAGTTCGTACCACCACGGAATCTTAATAAATTCCAAACATTCATTGATGTGCAGAAATACACACGGAAACTAAACATAAAAAGGTATGTTTTAAGTAACCCTACTAGACAGCTAAGTAGAGAAGCCTCTGTGGTTACACACTCAGGACTAAGAAATGCATCACTTTTTAACCCTCCCAGCACTGGAGCACCGAATGTTACCGTTTTTCGGGATTTGGTGCTTAAGGATCTGGCTAACTTAAATGTTAGATCAGCACAAACGCAGCATAATATCAAAGTTGGTTTGGAGGCCTTGATGAATAGAAAGGATATTGTAATACGCCCTGCCGATAAAGGCGGAGCAATAGTCATCATGGATCATGACTCTTATAACAACGAAATTTTGAGAATCCTTTCGGACACGAATACGTATTCTTCTCTACCTTCCGATCCAACCTCTGGTTTTAAGCGGGAACTCAGGGTTTTGATTGAGAAAGGTTATGACTTAGGGATCCTTGATAAAAAGGAGAGGGAATATTTGGTCCCTTTAGCCCCTCGGCTACCGGTAATGTACATATTACCGAAAATTCATAAGACCTTGACCAACCCACCAGGGAGGCCCATCATCAGTGGTATTGATTCGGTAACTTCGCATGTCGGAAAGTACATTGATTTCTTCCTACAACCACTGGTGGTGGGCACTCCCTCATATCTTAAGGATACTAAACATGTCCTCAATATATTGAGAGAAGTGGAGTGGAAAGCTACATATATGCTAGTGACAGCTGATGTCGCATCACTTTACACCTCTATATCCCACAGTCTAGGACACGAGGCTGTGCGCCATTTCCTCTATCGAGACTCCAGTATCTCCATCACGCAATGTAATTTCGTGATGGAGCTACTGGACTTCTCGATGGAACATAACCATTTCTGGTATGGTGGCGCACACTATTTACAAACAAAGGGAGTGGCCATGGGAGCTAAATTTGCTCCCAGTATGGCCAACCTCTTCATGGCCAAGTGGGAGGAGGATGTGGTATTAAAGGACAGTCCTCCCCAGTTGGTCATGTGGAGGAGATTCATTGATGATGTCCTGTTCATTTGGGATGGTGACATCAATTCTGTAACCACCTTTCTGTCTGTACTCAACAACAATGACAGGGGCATATTACTCACCCATGAGGCCAGTGCTACCCAAATCCACTTTTTGGATTTAACCATTACTGTGGTTAATGGTGTCATCACCACCTCAACTCACTTCAAAACAACCGACAGGAATAGTTTTATACCACTTGATTCCTGTCATCACAAGTCTTGGCTATCCTCTGTGCCTAAGGGCCAATTTCTGCGTTTGAGACGTAATTGTTCTGATGCCAATGAGTTCCATAGGGAGGCTTTGGATTTGAAATCGAGGTTTGTGATTAAAGGTTATGATGCTGCTATGTTGGATTCTCTAATTGTGGAGATAGGGAACAGGGAGCGTGATGATTTACTGAGTGACAAGCCTCCCCAAGTACAAGATAGGGAGGATTTTGGGCTAGCCTTCATCACAACCTATTCAAGCCAACATTGGGCCATTAAAAGAATCATTAGAAAACATTGGTCCGTTATTAAAAACGACCGAATCTTGGGACCTCTTTTGTCTGAAAAACCACGAATTTTATTTAGGGGGGCCACCAGCTTTAGACATCTGTTGGCACCAAATATCCCTGTCCCACCCAAACGCCCTACTTTTTTTGGGGACTTAAAAGGATTCTCCCCCTGTAGGAGATGTAATGTTTGCAGCATCAACACATTACGAGATAGGAGAATAACAGAATTCACCTCCAGTGGTACTGGTGCCACACACTCCATCAAATCGCTTATCACTTGTACAACTAAATGCGTAGTATATCTACTGAGGTGTCCATGTGGGTTGGAGTATGTTGGCCGTACCATTAGGAAACTGAATGTGAGGTTGGCGGAACATATCACCAACATCAAACAGGGCTTCGATAAACACAGTGTCTCTAGGCATTATGATGCAGTACACGATAGGAACCCTAAGGGAACTGTGTTCATCGGCATTGAGAAGTATGTTCCCCATTGGCGGGGTAGCAATGGAAAAAGAACAATCTCTAGATCCGAAACTAACTGGATCTACAGATTGAACTCCCATGCCCCGAATGGGTTGAACATAGAGTGGGATATCAACTGTTACATCAATAATAGTTGAAAGAAATTTCTTTGCTGATGATTTTCCCCCCCTTTAGATTAACGGTAATTAAAACTTTATATAGATGATCCCCTCCTTCTTCCTCTTTTTTACTGACATGCATTTTTATTTGTATTTTTATCAATATACATTTACCCATCTTGCGATTTTAGACATATTTGGACTATTAAGTGTCCATTTTTTGATACACACATTATGATGTTTATAGTATACTGGAAATATGTCTATATATCTTTTATTGGACATATGGCTGATGGGGAGCCTAAGTCCACCCATATCTATTTTTTGGTTTCTTTGCACCCTAATTGTATATATTTCACTATGTGCTTTTCATTGGTGAATTATCTCCATTCCGCCACTAGATGGCAGTGTGCAATACACACTTGTTGTGGAAGCTGGTTTATGTTTCTACACACTATAAGTAATCTGGAGTGTGTCGTGCACTTTTCTTTTTTAGCCACTAGATGGCGGTATACGGTGCATGATTTTGTTCTATACACACATTCTCCTATGTTTATATCAAGGAAGGGTGTATGGGTGGTTTTCATTGGGTTGGAATGACTAACAATAACGTATTACTATCCGCCCCCGTTCCCCCTCAGCCAATGAAAGAGCTATGGCGCTACGGCGCTTGTGTATATAAAGCGCATGCGCGAGCGTGGCCACGTACCCCTGATGACGTCAGTTGTGACGAAACGGCCGTAGGGTCACAACGCGAGCACGCATCGCGCATGCGCGATTGGATTTTAAACGGTGGTGGAGTTTTTTGTTTCATTTCTCCCTGTCAGAAGTTTTATTTGTTTCTATGCTTTTTTAAATAAATTAGTCAGATTGTCCTACACTATCGGAGTTCTCTCTTTTTCTTTTTGGGGCATTTTTGATTCAATCCCTATTGCATCCGGTGGGCAAATTCTTGCTACACCCTGTTTGGAAGCCCCCCTTGGCTGGCCATAGGAACTCCTGGAGAACATCTGAAAAGCATGGGCGAGGACACCATCTGGATTTCTACATCCCTACAGAGCCTGTTTTGACCCCCCTGAACAAGGGTGGTCGCAGGCTGTCTGGTAAGCCTCCAACTCTTCCTTTGGTGGTGGGCAACAGCTGCGGTGGAATATTGTACCGGAATTTGTGTTGGAGTATTATCACGATTTGGGACTTTTGGTTCATTATTTATTGGGACTTTTATTTTAATTATTCACTTTAATTTTTTCACTTCTATTGTGATCACCAAGCACAAAGGACCAACTAATAATATATAAGTGAACAAAGTCTCTTACCACAAGTTGATGTAATTCCAATTTTTATTGTCACGTTTGATTTACATGATTTATTTTAGTTCAATATATTTGTATTTGTTTATTAATTTTCGTTTTAGATATATATAGGTGCACTTGATTTAATTTTTAGTGTCACAATACACATATATAGATACGTTATTGTATCAGATTAGGTGGTATAAGTTTTTTTCACATTTAATCACAAACATATGGGTCTCGGCTCTTTCGCATATATTATTATATGCGTATCCTCAATAGTCCAGCGCTACACTGTTTTATCTATTGTTTAGTTCATGTGCCCTTGTATTGGGGTTATTGTGTTTCAGCTGCAGGACTCACTTCACGTTTTTTACATTTTTCTTCACCTTTTAATAGAACACCGAGCGCAATTTTTTCCCTTGTCCTTTTCCTTTTGCAATTTTAAATAGTCAGTGAGTTAGCTGCACTTACAGTGTATTGTGTATATATATGCATCCCAGGTGTTGTGTATATATATATATATATATATATATATATATATATATATATATATATACACACACACACACACTGTATTCAGTTTAGCTAGATCCGTTCCTGTTATCTTCCTACTGACAGGCAGGCTTGTCTTGTTACAGTATTTACAGCTACCTGAAGAAAATTGCTGGTGTACTTTTGATCCTATTACTACCACAGTCAGGCAGCTAGACTATTTACAGTTAGTGTAGTGCGTCCTCCTCACAGTGTTCAGTTAAAGCTACAAGTTAGTTTTTTGCAAGCTCTGCACAGTGTTCAGCTAAAACTACAAGTTAGTGTAGTGCATCCTCCTCACAGTGTTCAGCTAAAACTACAAGTTAGTGTAGTGCGTCCTCCTCACAGTGTTCAGCTAAAACTACAAGTAGTGCGACCTCTGCACAGTGTTCAGCTAAAGCTACAAGTTAGTGTAATGCGTCCTCCTCACAGTGTTCAGCTACAACTACAAGTTAGTGTAGTGCGACCTCTGCACAGTGTTCAGCTAAAGCTACAAGTTAGTGTAGTGCGTCCTCTGAACAGTGTTCAGCTAAAACTACAAGTTAGTGTAGTGCGACCTCTGCACAGTGTTCAGCTAAAGCTACAAGTTAGTGTAGTGCATCCTCCTCACAGTGTTCAGCTAAAGCTACAAGTTAGTGTAGTGCGTCCTCCTCACAGTGTTCAGCTAAAACTACAAGTTAGTGTAGTGCGAGCTCTGCACAGTGTTCAGCTAAAGCTACCTGTAGAAGGTTGGTGGTGTTTTCCTGATCCTATCACTACCGCAGGCAGCTAAATAAGCTACAAGTTAGTTTTTTGCGAGCCCTGCACAGTGTTCACCTAAAGCTACCTGTAGAAGGTTGGTGTTGTTTTCCTGATCCTATCACTACTGCAGGCAGCTAAATAAGCTACAAGTTATTTTTTTGCGAGCTCTGCACAGTGTTCAGCTAAAGCTACCTGTAGAAGGTTGGTGGTGTTTTTCTGATCCTATCACTACTGCAGGCAGCTAAATAAGCTACAAGTTATTTTTTTGCGAGCTCTGCACAGTGTTCACCTAAAGCTACCTGTAGAAGGTTGGTGGTGTTTTCCTGATCCTATCACTACCGCAGGCAGCTAAATAAGCTACAAGTTAGTTTTTTGTGAGCTCTGCACAGTGTTCAGCTAAAACTACAAGTTAGTGTAGTGTGACTTCTGCACGGTGTTCAGCTAAAGCTACAAGTTAGTGTAGTGCGTCCTCCTCACAGTGTTCAGCTAAAACTACAAGTTAGTGTAATGCGACCTCTGCACAGTGTTCAGCTAAAGCTACAAGTTAGTGTAGTGCGACCTCTGAACAGTGTTCAGCTAAAACTACAAGTTAGTGTAATGCGACCTCTGCACAGTGTTCAGCTAAAGCTACAAGTTAGTGTAGTGCGACCTCTGAACAGTGTTCAGCTAAAACTACAAGTTAGTGTAGTGCGACCTCTGCACAGTGTTCAGCTAAAGCCACAAGTTAGTGTAGTGCATCCTCCTCACAGTGTTCAGCTAAAACTACAAGTTAGTGTAGTGCAAGCTCTGCATAGTGTTCAGCTAAAGCTACCTGTAGAAGGTTGGTGGTGTTTTCCTGATCCTATCACTACCGCAGGCAGCTAAATAAGCTACGAGTTAGTTTTTTGTGAGCCCTGCACAGTGTTCACCTAAAGCTACCTGTAGAAGGTTGGTGGTGTTTTCCTGATCCTATCACTACCACAGGCAGCTAAATAAGCTACAAGTTAGTTTTTTGCGAGCTCTGCACAGTGTTCAGCTAAAGCTACCTGTAGAAGGTTGGTGGTGTTCTCATACTACAGGCAGGTAGTTGATTTTGCTAGCTGCAGTATCAGTATATATATATATATATATATATATATATATATATATATATATCCCAGCTTAGTGCAGCTACAGGCCATTAGTATGTCTGGAAGGCCAACAAGGAGAGGCAGACAGTCACAAGCCAATAAAAGAGGGCAAGCAGGCTCTGTGTCTAGAGGCAACAGTGCTAGTCGTGGAGACGGGGCATCCTCATCAGCACGTGGCCGTGGGACACGCTTGGCCTTTTTTCGGCAGCTGGCCGTGTTGAGCCGCAACATGCGGAAGACTTGGTCGAGTGGATGACCAAGCTGTCCTCATCCTCTCTCACCCATGCTCAGGGTACTTTGTCTGGCAAAGCAGCTGCCAACGCAGCCTCTTCCCTTGGCTCAATGGCATCAGTGACTTCTTCCCTAGCTTCACAATGTCCTCCTCAGTCCCTCGAACTGTTTGACCACAGTGTTGGGTACATGCTCCAGTAGGATGCCCAGCGTTTAGAAGGCTCTGATGATGATACTGAGCTAGATGAAGGCAGTAACGTGAGCAGACAGAGGGGGTGCCCAAGAAGGACAGCAATCTGGCAGTCATGCTCCCCCTGCTGCAGCATACTGCCAGGTTTGCTCCAGTGATGAGGAGGGAGGGATGATGAGGTCACTGACTCACCGTGGGTGCCTGATAGGAGAGAGGAGGAGGCACATCACTAACGAGGCAGGATGCCCTCCAGGGGCCAGCCTAAGGGCAGCACACTGACTGCATCACACCCCAAAGCTCCGCATGTGCAGGGCGCTGCTGTCTTTGCGCGTTATTCCAAAAGTTCTTTGGTGCGGGCCTTTTTTGAGACGAGTTCATCAGATCGCACCGCTGCTATTTGCAACATATGTCTCAAGTGTATCTCGCGTGGCCAAAACATCTCCTGCTTGGGCACCACATGCTTGACCAGACATATGTTGACCTGCCATGCAGTTTGTTGGCAAGCGTATCTAAAAGACCCACACCAAAGAACAAAGAGGACCTCTCCTTGCTCCTCATCAGCTGAGATCTCCAACCCCACTATACATTCAGTCCTCTCTGAGACCTGCACTGAGAGGAATGAAGGTGTAGAATTAGGTGTGTCACAGCCAAGTACAATTATTTTCCAGCACTACCTTATCCCTCTTGGGCATGTGGCCCAGTCTCTGAAGGGTGGGGATCATGCTCTGCTTCAATATGTCACAGTACATGTCGGCATTCATGGTTCCCTCAATGAACTGTAGCTCCCCAGTGTCAGCAGCACTCATGCAGCCCCAGACCATGACACTTCATGCTTGACTGTAGGCAAGACACAATTGTCTTTGTACTCCTCACCTGGTTGCCGCCACACATGGTTGACACCACCTAAACCAAATAAGTTTATCTTGGTCTCATCAGACCACAGGACATGGTTCCAGTAATCCATGTCCTTAGTCTGCTTGTCTTCAGCAAACTGTTTCCGGGCTTTCTTGCGCATCATCTTTAGAAGAGGCTTCCTTCTGGGACGACAGCCATGCAGACCAATTTGATGCAGTGTGTGGCCGTATGGTCTGAGCACTCCAGACCATCTGACCCCCCCACCCCTTCAACATCTGCAGCAATGCTGGCAGCACTCATACATCTATTTCCCAAAGACAACCTCTGGATATGACGCTGAGCATGTGCACTCAATTTTTTTGGTTGACCATGGCAAGGCCTGTTCTAAGTGGAACCTGTCCTGTTAAACCACTGTATGGTCTTGACCACCGTGCTGCAGCTCAGTTTCAGGGTCTTAGCAATCTTCTTATAGCCTAGGCTATCTTTATGTACAGCAGAAATTCTTTTTTTCAGATCCTCAGAGAGTTCTTTGCCATGAGGTGCCATGTTGAACTTACAGTGACCAGTATGATAGAGTGAGATAACACCAAATTTAACACACCTGCTCCCCATTCACATCCGAGACCTTGTAACACTAACGAGTCACATGACACCGGGGAGGGAAAATGGCTAATTGGGCCAATTTGGACACTTTCCCTTAAGGTTGTACTCACTTTTGTTGCCAGCAGTTTAGACAATAATGGCTGTGTTTTGAGTTATTTTGAGGGGGCAGAAAATTTACACTGTTATACAAGCTGTACACTCACTACTTTACATTGTAGCAAAGTGTCATTTCTTCAGTGTTGTCACATGAAAAGATATAATAAAATATTTACAAAAATGTGAGGGGTGTACTCACTTTTGTGAGATACTGTATATAGCATATAACCTGGACTGTAGCTGATAACTGCTGTGAACCTTCTTCTTCTTAGTAGACAGGGTTAAACTGAATATTTATTAATGGAGAAGTGAGGCAGCCATCTTTAAGTAGACCACTTTTCAATGCTTGTCTATGAGTGTCTCCAGTGCAGAGGGCATCCATCTTGGCTGTGTCTGGAGGACAGTGATTGGCAGATGCAACAGAGCAAGGAGACACTGAACTGGGCTGCTGGAGAAAGGTAGATCTTTTGTGCCACTAATAGTTAATAGTTGCAATGTGAGATGTATTTAATACCCCCAGAGGTAGCTGTTAGTGAGACTGACAAAGGGAAGGAATATCTCTTTGAAACGCATATCCCATAAGTCTGTGCACTCCAATACCTGTTAACAGAGTTCTGAGCGACATCTTGAGTGGAAGTAGTCCTTTCCTGTGTTCAGCACCAGCGCTTCTCCATCTCACAGAGGTGACCGGCTTCCCACAGATGACCAGGGGTGGCCCTTAAGGGTGCATGGGCGCCCCTATGGGGTGTTTTTTAAGCATCTGATTAGATCTAGAGGCTCTAATAGGCTTCAAAATAGGGTGGGTTTGGCATGCAGAGCACTACGAATGAGCCTACCCAGGTGTGTTACAATAGCAAATTAATATTTGCTATTGTAGCACAGATCCTCCTTTCGGCCAATCAAGAAGCGGGTCTTTTCGACCTATCACCCGTTTGGCTGAAAGGACAGGTGATCCTATTGGACGTCTAGGAGGAGGGAGGAGACGCATGGCTGAAGCTGCCGTGATGGAGGAGAAGACACAGGAGCCACTACCCGATGCCCGCCGCCCACCATCTGCCACCTGCCATCTAGATGTGGTAATTTCCGGACCGACCAGCAGACAGCGAGCGGGTTGCCTGGGGGGAGGTGCCGCCATCCGCCACTGCAGGTGACCACCTTTTTTTGGACTCTGTGATCTCAATTTATATATACGTTCCCTATGTTCCCTGGTTTGTGAGTGCATGTCCATTCATTTATTTTATTACATATTATAATAAAGACAGTATCATACTATGAGGCCGTTTGGCGCCTCTTTCCTTTTTGTTTTCTTACAGATTTCGGTTCCCCAAGCCATATATTCGGGTGACAGCACAGCCAGTAGCTAGATTTAGTGTTTTTAAGACAGCTTCACCTCCGGGACTTTGTTATTATATCTATTTGTTTGTTCATTTATTTAATTACTCACACTGTCACATTTGTTGGCTTCATGGATCATTTTTATTTAGATGCAACCTGTGGGCTAATTACCATTCAATGATGTTGGTTATTTGACACATTGTTATTTTTTTATTGTTAGTTTCTATTTGAGATCTTGATTTGTTGTGCTTACAAGCCCTGCCGCAATCTACCATTCTGGAATTGTCCACTCTGAGCAAGCCTTTTTTTCTGTTGTGCCACCAGCTTGCAGATTGCAGGGAGGAAGCCACTGTGGGGACCATATGCTGCTGCAACCATTTTCCTGTGCTGAGCAGCTGGGAGGGAGCACCACAAGGTTGCAGTGGAGGGAGAACAGTGGTGTTTGGCCAGAGTTTGCTGGAGCTATCTGACGCTGTGCTGCCCAGGATAAGAGACTACTGCAGCCAGAATACTATTTGCAATGCTACATGTGAAAGGACAGTCATGGAAGCAAGCAGGTATGTAGGAAAGAGAGTTGCTGCTGCTGTTGGATGAACTGATCCCTGCCATAGATGACCACAATCACATGAGAACTCAGAGAAGCAAATAAAATGAGAACCTTCTCCC
Source organism: Aquarana catesbeiana (assembly GCF_042186555.1). Classification (NCBI taxonomy): domain Eukaryota; kingdom Metazoa; phylum Chordata; class Amphibia; order Anura; family Ranidae; genus Aquarana; species Aquarana catesbeiana. The sequence continues at coordinate 136,725,920 of NC_133333.1, read as the reverse complement.
TGGGAGAGCGTGATTAGATTCCTGGTGCAATCAGACAGTGTTAGAGAGAACTCCCACCACTTGTAAGAAGACAAAAGAGGGAATGTCTCAGCAGGAATCAGAGAGAGAGAGTGAGAGATCATCAGCAACATTTATCCCTGTATGACATGAACTGGACTTTTATGCTAGCCATACACCAGTTGAAAAATCATTCAAAACATGTTTTAGAAAAACAAACACATGGCCGTGAGAGCAAAGAATATTGCCATCATGTAATGACCGAATTTCAAAAGATAAATCGTTCAATGGACATAAATAAATCCGTTTCTCGCTCATTTTTTACTTCTGGGTCACATATGCGCAGCACCAACAGTTCAATTTTTAATGGGTGAAAAACACATTAACCATACTCAAAAATGTCACCAGCGATTTTCGATTTGTGCCCATGAACCACTTGACCTCCAGAAGATTTACCCCCCTTCATGACCAGGCCATTTTTTTGCGATACGGCACTGCATTATTTTAACTGACAATTGTGCAGTCATGCGACATTGTACCCCAAAAAAAAATATATATATATATATATATATATTTACAGTATTTCCCACAAATAGACTGCCAATACCATAAAATTATTGAAGAAAATCTGCTCCCCTCTGCCAGAAAGTTGTCAATGGGAAGAAGATTTACCTTCCAACATGACAATGACCCAAAGCACACAGCAAAAATGACCACACAGTGGTTGAAGGAGAAAAAGGTGAATGTCCTTGCATGGCTAATGCAGGACATACGTGGGTCGAACTCCAAAATATATATATTTTTTTAAATGTTATCCAAGAATTTTCGTTCCAATTTCGCACCATTAGTGGGCTGCAGCAATGGCTGATTTTCTTGAGGCCATCAAATTTGAGTGATCAGGCATGTTAGAAATTTTTTTGACAAACTAACGATTTTCTAATCAATGATGTGAAAATCATGTGAGAAATATAATTGAAAAAGAAATGCACATGAGTGCAAGAAAAGAAATTTCCTGGAAAGAAAGTTTGTTCAGAATTTGACCCATGTATGGCCTGCATTAGACAGAACCCAGACTTAAACCCCATTGAAAATTTGGAAGACTGCGGTCCACAAATGGTCACCATCAAATTTAACTGAACTTGAGCAGTGCTGCAAAGAAGAGTGGGCAAATATTGCAAAGTCTAGATGTGCAAAGTAAGTAGAGACATATCCCAACAGACTGAAGGCTGTAATTAAAGCAAAATGTGGTCCAACAAAATATTGACATAAGGGGGGGTAATCAGCTGCCTGATTTTACCACCCCCTGGCTGCCCGGGTGAAAGGAGCTGAAGGCTAGGTTAAGACGTGCAGCTAAGTTGCTGTGCCTCTGAAAAGTGACCCATGTTAGGATAGTTTTGCAGAGGAGTGGTGAGGAGGCATTGTATTGCCTGTTTTAACCATAGATAACCATAAATACTGCACCAACGCACATGGTTGCAGTGCGTATCAATTTGCTTGAATATACTGCCAAACATGATGGGGGAATTATTTTGATAATGCTGATTATCATAATTGTGTACACACCTCTCTGCTGCTCTTGCAACTTAATAATGGGGAAGGTGGTGGGTGGTAAAAAGGCATCTCAACCATGTTTTTTTTTTCCATAAAGATTTTATTAGAATTTTTAAAACAGGTAATAGAGAGGACATCTTTAAAGAGATATCTACAAAGCAAGACTGGGTTTAAACAAAAATAAAATACACATCTGTATACTAATAACAGGACACTTAATCATAAATCCTATACTAAATGCATCTTAAGTGCTTGACATATACACTCATATATTCTTCTAGAGGATGTGAATGTATATCCATTGCTGGGATTGGTATCTCTCTTATCTGTAGCCACATCAGAGCAACCAAGGAGACTGGGTCTTCCAGGTTACCCCAACTTGTTTTCTGTTTATTGCATATGTTATGGGGGGGATGGGAAGGTGAGCAGACCACTAAGTCCGCCCCCCACCCCATACCCCCCATCTGTTACAGTAGGTAGAAAGGGGAAAGAAAAGAAAGAGTGAAGAAGAAAAGAAAAGAAAGGAGGGTGAATATGAGGACCTGTTAGGAGAGGGGGTGGAAAATCACTGGCTACCCTCTCCATCCACCACCGGACGCGCCATTGGAGACCCCCGGACCAGAACACTTTTGGGTTGTATCATCAAGGTGTATCAAGAGTAGTAGGTCATAAGTTAAGTATTGTCTTGTATCAGTTCCTGATATTGCTGAGAAGTTCGATATTCAAACCAATTAGCCCAGGTAACTGTAAAATGGGTGATTCTGTCTTGAGTGATGTGTATCAGCTCCTCCATCATTGCTATAAGGTCAATGCGTGATGGCCATTCTTTCATTGAAGGGGGAGATTTAGACCGCCAACGAACCGGCAGGCACAGCCTGGCTGCATTGATCATTTGCATTTGCATAGCCAATGACTTATAATATCTTTTTGATGATATTTTGGAAAGGTGAAGGAGGTACTGTGCTGATGAGAACTCCAATGGGAGAGAGGAAATCGCGGTCGTAACGTTGTGTACCTTTGCCAGTAAGGCTGGATCATTGGGCATTTCCACCATATATGGAGAAAAGTGCCCAGCTCTTGTTCGCATCTCCAGCGTCCATCTGGGACTGTCGGCATAAATTTGTGAAGTAATTCCGGAGTCTTATACCATCTCATCTTAATTTTATACCAATTTTCCTAAGTGTGAACATTCAGAGAGCCTTTATAAATGTATAGGTGAACGCGGTCCCAACTGGTGTCCTCAATCGTCATGTTCAGCTCAGTCTCCCAGAATATATGCTCCGAGCGCAAAGAAGCATATGGTTCCTTGAACATGGAAGCGTAGAGCACTGAGATCACATGACTCTGGGGAGACGAGCTAGAGCACAGCGACTCAAAGATAGTAGGAGGCTTCGTGAAGCTTCCTCTTCTCACTGCATTGTCTAAATAGTGTTTAAGTTGTATATAGACCCAAAAAGGCAAAGATTTTGTGTTGGACAATGCAGCGAGTGCTCCTTGCCTGAGAAACCTACCCCTCGAATAGAAGTGTTTAGCCTGCATTTCTGCATAAGGCCACTCCACTGATAAGAAAACCTTGGCCATTCCTGGAGGAAAATCTGGATTACCCTTGATAGGGGTGATCGCGCAATCTTTGTCTGATATTGCGTGTATTTTGCAGGCCCTATCGAACGCCTGAAGTGTCGCCCCAATAAGCGGATGCGTGTGTATAAGAGGTGTTCTGTATTTTTTTGGAGAACCAGGGGATTAAACGAAGCTCCGCTGCTGAGATCAATTGCTCGAGCAACACCCTGCCCTTACATTGCGTATGTAATCTCCAGTCAACCAGCCCAGTAGTACCTCTGGAGATCCGGCAAACCTATGCCACCCCCAGATTTTGGTAGGACCAGCTTCGCCCACCCAATTAGGGCTGCCTTGGTTCCCCAAAGAAAGGCCCTACACATCCTACATAGTTACATAGTTACATAGTAGGTGAGGTTGAAAAAAGACACAAGTCCATCAAGTCCAACCTATGTGTGTGATTATGTGTCAATATTTCATTACATATCCCTGTATGTTGCGGTCATTCAGGTGATTATCTAATAGTTTCTTGAAGCTATCAATGCTCCCCACTGAGACCACCGCCTGTGGAAGGGAATTCCACATCCTTGCCGCTCTTACAGTAAAGAACCCTCTACATAGTTTAAGGTTAAACCTCTTTTCTTCTAATTGTAATGAGTGGCCACGAGTCTTATTAAACTCTCTTCTGCGAAAAAGTTTTATCCCTATTGTGGGGTCACCAGTACAGTATTTGTAAATTTAAATCATATCCCCTCTCAAGCGTCTCTTCTCCAGAGAGAATAAGTTCAGTGCTCGCAACCTTTCCTCATAACTAAGATCCTCCAGATCCTTTATTAGCTTTGTTGCCCTTCTTTGTACTCGCTCCATTTCCAGTACATCCCTCCTGAGGACTGGTGCCCAGAACTGGACAGCATACTCCAGGTGCGGCCGGACCAGAGTCTTGTAGAGCGGGAGAATTATCGTTTTATCTCTGGAGTTTATCCCCCTTTTAATGCATGCCAATATTCTGTTTCCTTTATTAGCAGCAGCTTGGCATTGCATGCCATTGCTGAGCCTATCATCTACTAGGACCCCCAGGTCCTTTTCCATCCTAGATTCCCCCAGAGGTTCTCCCCCAGTGTATAAATTGCATTCATATTTTTGCCACCCAAATGCATTATTTTACATTTTTCTACATTGAACCTCATTTGCCATGTAGTCGCCCACCCCATTAATTTGTTCAGATCTTTTTGCAAGATTTTCTCATCCTGCGGAGAAGTTATTGCCCTACTTAGCTTAGTATCGTCTGCAAATACAGAGATTGAACTGTTTATCCCATCCTCCAAGTCGTTTATGAACAAATTAAATAGGATTGGTCCCAGCACAGAACCCTGGGGAACCCCACTACCCACCCCTGACCATTCTGAGTACTCCCCGTTTATCACCACCCTCTGAACACGCCCTTGTAGCCAGTTTTCAATCCATGTACTCACCCTATGGTCCATGCCAACGGACCTTATTTTGTACAGTAAACGTTTATGGGGAACTGTGTCAAATGCTTTTGCAAAATCCAGATACACCATGTCTACGGGCCTTCCTTTATCTAGATGGCAACTCACCTCCTCATAGAAGGTTAATAGATTGGTTTGGCAAGAACGATTCTTCATGAATTCATGCTGATTACTGCTAATGATATCATTCTTATTACTAAAATCTTGTATATAGTCCCTTATCATCCCCTCCAAGAGTTTACATACTATTGATGTTAGGCTAACTGGTCTGTAATTCCCAGGGATGTTTTTTGGGCCCTTTTTAAATATTGGTGCTACATTGGCTTATCTCCAATCAGCTGGTACCATTCCAGTCAACAGATCCTCCTGTAGGACGCAAAAAAAGAAGGTGGTAGATGGATCGGGATAGTCTGCATTTTGTATGATATCCGGGGGAGCACCTCATCTTAAGGATTAGGGATGAGCCGAACACCCCCCTGTTTGGTTCGCATCCAGAACATTTGTTCGAACACCGTTAAAGTCTATGGGACACGAACATGAATAATCAAAAGTGCTCATTTTAAAAGCGTATATGCAAGTTATTGTCATAAAAAGTGTTTGGGGAGCTAAACGGTAGAGGGAGGAGCCTGGTAATGGCTCTGTGCACGGCGTGAGGATCCTGAGAACCCTCTCCCTGCAGCTGAGAGGAATGATCGGCCTGATGAGAAGGTGTAGGTAGCTTCCCTCCCCGCCCCCCCTGCTCATCACTCACTGAGCTGTCTTGTGGAGTAAGCCAGAGGAAGTTTGTACCTGCGTCTGACTGCAACAAGCTGTAGTGAGCGTCCCTTTTTGTCCCAAATTCAACAACAACTAAAAGATAAGTACCGTATTTTTTTTTTTTTTTTTTTTGGCTTTTTTTCTATTGCAATTGTCTTGAAGTGAAAAGGCAAAGGAAAAGTAATGGAGCAAGAGAAAGGGAAAGGGAAAGAACATATTGAAATAAAACGAAATAAAATGGAATAAAAAGCGAAAGTAAATGAAGGCGAAAGAGCTGAAAAAGTAGAATCAAGTGAGCTAAGAAAAACAATAAAAACAGGGGGGGGAACAGGGGAGAAGGAGAAGGTGAATGAGAGACAAGCCAACGGAAGAGTTGTCTCCCAGCCCCCACCTGTTTGCTGCTGCTGCTGCAGTAGCTCCCTTTCTTGTGATCCTTTTTTTTTTTTTTTTTTTTGGTCTTTTTTTTGTTTTTGTTTTTTGCAAATGGTATTAACTATAGGCTCGATAGTATAAACTATAGAATAAGAAGAAATTTCATAGTAACAAAATGTGGAACATATAAGCTCATACTGGAACTATACTGCTGAACATATAAATCATCTTGCTGAATACTTGAATTAGATTGCATTATACCGCTAAAACATTTGAATTATTTTTATGAGCACCTGGGCCCTCATGCACATGGGCTGTTGGGAGAACGTTGTGAAAACGCTAGTGTCTTTGCAGTGACTTTTTTTTTTTTTTTTTTACTTTTTTCAGCGTTTTTGCAATAGCGTCTTTGAGCGTTTTTGGAGCGTTTTTTTTTTTTGTTTTTGTTTTTTCCTCCTCTTTTGGCTCTTCTATTGCAATTGTCTTGAAGTGAACAAGCAGGGGAAAAGGCGAAAGAGCTGAAAAAGTAGAATCAAGTGAGCTAAGAAAAACAATAAAAACAGGGGGGGGGGAACAGGGGAGAAGAGAAGGAGAAGGTGAAAGAAAGACAAGCCAACGGAAGAGTTGTCTCCCAGCCCCCACCTGCCTGCTGCTGCTGCTGCTGCTGCAGTATCTCCCTTTCTTGTGAATTTTTTTTTTTTTTTTTTTTTTTTTGCAAAGGGTACTAATTATAGGCTTGATAGTACAAACTATGGAATAAGAAGAAATTCCATAGTAACAAAATGTGGAACAAATAAGCTTATACTGGAACTATACTGCTGAATATATAAATCATCTTGCTGAATACTTGAATTAGATTGCATTATATCGCTAAAACATTTGAATTATTTTGCTGAGCACCTGGGCCCCCATGCACACGGGCTGCTGGAAAAGCGCTGTGAAGACGCCGGTGTCTTTGCAGTGACTTTTTTTTTTTTTTTTTTTTTTTTTAACTTTTTCCAGCTTTTTTTCAGCATTTTTGCAATAGCGTTTTTGAGCGTTTTTGAGCCTTTTTTTTTTTTTTTTTTTTTTTTTTCCAGCTTAAGAACGCTTAAACAATTGAACAGCACTAAGGAATGCTTAATGTATTTAAGGTAGTAACATAACTTCTGGAAAACGGGGACCACTCATATCTCATTAATTTATTTCTATTATTGGATTGTGGGGAGGATGCCGGGTATGAGAACGGAATAAAAGAAATATTAGTAAAAATAAGTCAATTTAAAAAGGCTGGGAGATTTTTTCATCATTAAGAAATCCCAATCAAGGGGTATTCTGGAAGGCAGCTTTGAAGATCTTATAAATCCAGCCATAGAAACAAACATGAAGGGGAAAACAACAAGAAGTGCGGGAGCAATACCGAAATCACCTAGGACCAGCCTAGGCCCAAGTCCAGGCCCTATGAACAGGTATATACAGCAAGGAATCGGAGAAGGAGAGAAACAAGTGGGTTCAAAGGGCAGACAAATAGATACAAAAGAGAAGGACAACAAGGATAAAAAAGGCCAGTATAAAGTACAAACAGAAACCAGCCACCTCTCAGAACCCAGAATGGAGCCAGAAATGGGAGAGGAAGACAGAGGAAAGGAGGAAGGACAACAAGGGCCACAGTTGCCAACAAAACAGGATATGGAAAAAATGTTTGCGGCACTAGAGAATTCCCTAAAAGCAGAGATGTCAACACTCCATAAAGATATGGGATATATGTTAAACAGAGTGGAAGAAGTAGAGATCAAAGTAGACCTACATCAAAAAAACATAAAGGAACTAGAAGATGAAATAAAGAAATTAAAACGGGAACAACAGGAACAATCATATAAAATAGAAGAGCAAGAAAATAGAGATAAAAAGAAAAACTTGAGAATACGTGGGTTACCGGAAACAGAACAAGCAGAAAATCTAATAGAAAAAATGAACAATCTCTTCAACCAAATCTTGGGAAAGGAAACAACTAACACAATAGGAATAGAAAGTGTCTTTCGAGTAAAAAAACCTCAAAGGTTTGCAAGGGAAACACCTAGAGATGTAATCGTACGCTTTGAAAAATGGGAAGAAAAAAAACAGATCTGGATAAACCTAAAGAGGAAAACACAAATAGAGTTTGCGGGAGGTAAATTACAAATATTTCAAGACTTATCTCAAGAAACGTTGAAAAGACGACGGATACTAAAGCCATTATTAGAAATCCTCCGGGAGCAAGAAATTCAATACAACTGGGGTTTTCCAGCATGTCTAATAGCAAGGAAAAACGGAATAAGTGCGAGGCTAAGACATGTGGAGGAGATTCCGGACTTTTGCAACAAACTAGAAATCCCCTCCCCAGAACTGGAAAAATACGCAAATAGTCAGGAGCGAATAACGGCAAGAGATGACCTACAGTGGCAAGTAAATTCAAGGATCAGACATCAAGATGTGGACTCTCGAGGAAATTAATATCTGAGAAAATACCACACAACGGTGCAAGGGGCCTTAGAGTGGAAAGGGGGGGGGGGGGCTGGGGTTGATGGGATGGGAAAAAAAGGAAAGTGAAAGGATTGGTAAAACACAACAAAAACGCAGGGAGAGGGAGACAGGGACTCACGGAGTGGACAGGGGGTCGCCCTATTAGTGCTTAGGCAGGGGGGTAATAGGGTGTCTTACAGAGCTCCGCCTCACAATAAATAGAGCAGAGGGGGCAGAGCGTGCCCCACAAAACAAAGTAAAATGCTCTCAGCTCTAGAGAATATGGGGGTAAAAAACCCATATCAGAAAAAAGGGAGGGGGAGGGTGGGAGGAGGGAGGGGAGGGGGAGGGAGGGAGGGGAGGGAGAGGTCTGAGTCACATGAGTGGTTACATAGGCACACCTATTCTGAGACAAGAGATGAGGAGACCCCGTGCGTCCGCTGGGTGTCCCCTCCATCCGGTCTCCTAGGGGGACCGCGTGGGGGGGAGGGCCGGAGGACGGGCGGGGAAGAAAAGGCACAAGAATGGAAAATGTAAACAGCATAAAAATAATCTCTTACAATGTCCGAGGACTAAATTCCCCAGGGAAGAGAAACATCATCCTCCGAGAACTAGAAAAAAGTAAAGCAGAAATAATTTTCCTACAGGAGACGCATATAACCCAAAACTCAAGTGCCAAAATTTATTCAAGAAACATACCAACATGGTATCAAGGAGACTCGCCAATAAGAAGGGCCAAAGGAGTAGCCATCGGTATAGGGAAAAATGTACGTTTTCTAATAGATCAAAGGAAAATAGACCCGGAGGGTCGATATCTTTTTATTACAGGAACTATACATGGGGTAAAATATACATTGGCCAATGTCTACTGTCCTAATAAGAACCCTAAAAAATATTTGATAGATATAATTAAAATACTAATGGAATTCAAGCAAGGAAAATTAATACTAGCTGGAGACTTCAACTTCAGCATGGATAATAAAATGGACAGTACCTCAAGAGTAAGGGACAAAGAGGTAAATCAACTAAAGAAATTAAAAAGAACATTATATGAACAACAACTAATAGACCCTTGGAGAATTCAGCACCCCAGCACAAAGGACTACACATTCTACTCAACAGTACACAAAATTTACTCCAGATTGGATTACATCATGGTCGAACATAGAAACTTGGAAGAAATAGAAGAAACAAAAATAGGCATAATAACCGCCTCAGATCACAGCCCAGTAATCTTGAGAATGAAAATAAAAGGAGAAGTCCTTGAAAGGGGTCCATGGAGAATCAACGAAACTTTATTAGAAGACAGTGAGACCGAAATAAGCATCATAGAAGAAATTAAAAGATATTTTGAAGAAAACGATACACCAGAAGTATCGAAAGCAACAATATGGGAGGCGCATAAATCTGTTATTAGGGGCAAGTTAATAGCTATAGGGGCAAGAAAAAAACAGGAAAGGAAAACAAACATGCAACAAATAATTAAAGAAATTTATGAATTGGAACGAAAACACAAAAATCAAGTAAACAACAAAATCTTCGGCCTACTATCTCAAAAGAGAGAGCAATTAAAAGACTGGATGGAACAAGAAGAAAGGAAGGACTACAACAGAGTAGTACAAGAAAAATATAAATGGGCTAATAAACCAGGAAAATACCTAGCAAATCTGGTAAAAAAAAAGAAGTCTTTGAATTACATTGAGAAGATCAAAAATGAAAAAGGAGAAGTGGTAAATAAAACCACAGATATAGCGATAACATTTCAAAAATACTTCAGCTCCCTTTATGCAATAAAAGGACAGGAAAGTTGGAAAGAAGCGAATACAAGAACAAAGAAGATACAAGAATATTTAAAAAAAGCAAACTTACCAAAACTAAAAATAGACCAACTAGAAGAATTGGAAAAAAATATTACGCATGAAGAGGTAAAACTGGCATTAAAGGAAACTCCCGTAGGAAAAAGCCCAGGACCAGACGGGTTTACGGTCAAATACTATAAAAAATTTGAAGAACAGCTGACTCCAAAACTATTAGAATATATGAATTCCTTAGGGGAAGATGAAGAAATAAGAAGTGAATCGTTATTAGCTCATATTACAATACTACCAAAAGAAGGGAAAGACAAAGTTAACTGCTCAAGCTACAGGCCAATAGCCCTATTGAACGCTGATACGAAGCTGTACTCCAAGATCCTGGCCACTAGGATAAAAAAACTAATCCCACTGTGGATCAACCCGGACCAAACTGGTTTTGTCCCGGGGAGAGAGGGGCGGGACAACAGCCTAAAATCATTATTGATGTTGCACAAGAAGGTGCAGAATGAGACCCCAGTTCTATTCCTGTCATTGGATGCAGAAAAAGCATTTGACAGGGTAGACTGGGGTTTCATGATGGATACATTGCGGCACTTGGGTATTGGGACAAAAATGATGAAGTGGATAACAAATTTGTATAATGGCCCGACAGCAGTCGTAAAAGTAAACGGTAGACTCTCTCCAAAAATTAAGATGCAGAATGGAACACGGCAAGGCTGTCCACTGTCTCCACTATTATATGTATTGGCCTTAGAACCACTATTAGTAACACTCCGCAATAACAAAGAGGTAGAAGGAGCGAAACTAGGAGGAAAAGAGCATAAGATCGCTGCCTACGCGGACGACATCTTGATGTACGTATCCAACCCAAGAGTGTCACTCCCAAACATACTGAAAGAAATTAAAAAATACGGAGAACTGTCAAACTTCAAAATTAATCCAATAAAAACGGAAATATTAAACATAGGTCTAGAGGAAAAGGAAGTTCAGTTTTTACAAAAAGAATTCCCATTCACTTGGGTAAAAGAACTCAATTACCTTGGAATTAAAATAACTCCTAGAGTCGAAAAAATTTATCAGGCAAACTTTATTCCACTGATCAATGAGGTCAAAGAAGAAATGAAAAAGTTAAGAATACAGCCACTTTCATGGATTGGAAGAATAAATATGTTTAAGATGACGATATTACCTAAAATAAATTACAGATTACAGATGTTACCAGTAAAAATCCCGCAGAGCTTTTTTAAAATAATTAAAACAATCCTGCTAAAATACATATGGCTTAATAAAAAACCAAGAATTAAATACACGCTGATCACAAGGAAAAAGGAGCATGGGGGTCTTGCCGTCCCAGATATAAGTAGGTACTATAAAGCCATAGTTTTAACACGAATGTTAGAGTGGACAAATGAGAAAAATGAAAAAAAATGGGTGGAAATGGAAAACACAATAAGTGGAGCCACACTACATAAGAATATTTGGATTCCACGGAAATATAGAATATTGGACACCGACACGCACGAAATAACAAAAAATGTATTTAAAATTTGGGACACCATTCACTTAAAGAATGAATGGAAATATAATTCACCACTATTAGCACTCACAGGATCGAATCTCTTCACCCCTGGGAGGGAAATATTTGAAATCCAAGGAATAGGTAACCCACGACTGAAAGATATCACTAGAAATGGCAAAATAAGAACACGAGTAGAAATAGAGGAAAGGAATGGATGGAAGATGAATGAATGGAATTATATTCAAATAAGGCACCTAGTAAGCACAATACCACACCCACTGAGAGATGAAACAAAATTAACTGCACTGGAAAAGCTATGTAGCAATGAAACACCATTAAAAAACGGAACATCAAAAATTTATAGTATACTGACAGATTTGGAAGCACAAGAAAGACCAGAATATATAAATCAATGGGAAAAAGAAATGAATTTAAAAATAGATAACCAAAAAGTGGAAAAAATGATAGAAATGGGATATAATAAGGCCTGGGACATGAAGACCATAGAAATGAATTATAAACTAGTATCAAGATGGTATATGACCCCAGTAAGAATACACAGATTCCATCAAGATAGAACCTCCTTGTGTTGGAGAAAATGTGGCCAAATAGCAACGATCATACACATATGGTGGGAATGCCCAATAATAATGGAGTACTGGAAGGAAGTGTTAAACAACATAAAGGAAATAACTGGAGAAGAAATAGAACAAAATATTTGGACATGCCTCTTCCATATCTACAATAAACCTAAGAAACAATATAGAAAATCAATAATACCTAACCTCCTGAATGCGGCCAAGGCCTTAATTCCCAAGAATTGGCTAAAAAGTGGAAAACCAGACATTAGAAACTGGCTAAAGGAAATAGATTATCACTACAAAATGGAAGGAGGAGAGAAAGGGGATAATAGTAGATGGGAAAGTTGGAAAAACTACAAAGTCTCGGATATTTATTTAGATAGGATAAAAGAAAGAACAGGTGCAGAGCCAAGTGGATAAATAAATAACATAAAGGAACGGACCAGACACAGGGGAGGGGGAGGGGGGGTGGGGGGAAATAAGAGGAACTGAGAGAGAATAAGATAATAATAGGGTCTATAATTATAGAAGGCGGTTTGTCGCCGGTTTTTAAAAATATTTAAGAATATCCTAGAAGGGAAAAATAATAAAGATGTGACGGAAACAATCCACAATGATGTGAAAAAGGAGAAGAGATAAAGTTTGACACATAAAGTTGAAATAATGTCTCTCGGAAAATTTTTGCTGAAGTGGAGAAAGAAAAAGAATAAAAAAAAAAAAATAAAAAAAAAAAAAAAAAAATAAAAAAAAAATAAAAAAATAAAAAGTGTTTGGGGACCTGGGTCCTGCCCCAGGGGACACGTATCAATGCAAAAAGAAGTTTTAAAAACGGACGTTTTTTCGGGAGCAGTGATTTTAATAATGCTTAAAGTGAAACAATAAAAGTGTAATATTCCTTTAAATTTCGTACCTGGGGTGTGTCTATAGTATACCTGTAAAGGGGCGCATGTTTCCTGTGTTTAGAACAGTCTGTTGACATTTCAAAATGACATTTCTAAAGGAAAAAAAGTCATGTAAAACTACTATCGCTAGCGCCGGCTATAATTAATTGTCGGTCCGGCAATACACATAAAAGTTCATTGATAAAAATGGCATGGAATTTCCCCGCAGGGGAACCCTGAACCAAAATTGAAAAAAAAATGCGTGGGGGTACCCCTAAATTCCATACCAGGCCCTTCAGACCTGTCCCTGAGGAAGTCATGTGATATGACGTAACGCGCAGGACGTAACCGGAATTACATACTGCGGACCGGAAGTGACGTATCGGGTGTCTTGTCACGCTGTTTCCTTGCTTATGTTTGGCGTGCCTGAGTTCACCGCAGTGTAAGCGGCTATTTTATTTTAATAAATTCATTTATTTGCGATATCACCCTATTGGAGGCTTAATTATTTTACATGTGGATCTCACCAACCACTGGGAGAATTTTTTTCATAGAGGTCTTTCAACCTAGCCGGAAGCTGGATACCCACATAGGTGATAGCATCCGTTTTCCAGCAGAAAGGGAAGTTCGACTGGCAGAGTTGTACTAGCTTAGGAGGTAAAGAAATATTTAGTGCGAAGGACTTTGAGTAGTTAATTTTCAGGTTTGATATAGTTTTGAACTGTTCTAGAACCGGCATCAGATTGGGTAAGGACGTTAGTGAGGATGAAAGGAAGAGCAAAATGTCATCCGCAAAGGCGGCAATTTTATATTCTTGTTGATGGACCTCAATTCCTTTTATGTTTGGATTTGCTTGAATACAATGCAATAGAGGTTCCAGAGTAAGGATATACAGCAAGGGGAACAGAGGGCACCCCTGCCTGGTTCCATTATGGACGGAGAAGGCATCCAACAAGTGGCCATTAACCCGCACCCTGGCTGTGGGATTGGTACTGTATATAACGCGCTAATGAAGGCCCTCATACACCTTCCCAGACCCAGAGCTTCCAGGACCGCATCCATGTAATCCCAGGCCACACGGTCGAACGCCTTCTCTGCATCCATTGCCAGAAAGAAACCTTCTCTTTGGGTTGAGGTGAGCCAGTGGTGCAGATTTAGAGCCTTAATGGTGTTGTCCCTGGCTTCTCTGCCAGGAACAAATCCAACCTGATCCAAACCCACCCAAGCTGGCACATGATAAGACAATCTGGTTGCCAGGATCTTGGAGAACAGTTTAATGCCCACATTCAAAAGGGAGATGGGTCAATAGTTTGTTACATTGGTGGGATCTTTATTTTCCTTAGGTATCACCGAGATATATGCTTCTAGTAGGTTCACTGAGGGACAAGGGGCATGAAACCATGTGTTTTTTTAATGTCCCTAAGTGCAAGTTTAAATGAGCCCTTTCAATCTTGCAGCCTGATCACTGGGGTAGAGGAAACTGAGGAAATGTTTTTCATGCCTGCAGCACACTGATGACATCATTGCAGCCAAGACACTGTCATTGGACTGGAGCGCAGAAAATGTTTTTTTAGTGATAAAGCTGGAGGGTTTTGTGAAAAAAAAAATACTGTCGCTGTGTATTGTAACACGTCAGAAACGTGTTCATAGAAATGGGTAAACACACACACTATAAATACTGAGGGGATACATTTTTTTCTGTAATTCTCTACCCAAGCTATGCGCCTGTGTAATAGATACAGACATAGGCATCTCAGCAATTCTAATCATATTCTGGCAGAGCAGTTTCTACAGTAACAAGGACTTCTATAAAACTCTGGTGCCAGCATTTCCTGAGGTGATTCAGAAGAAAGTGAAATAAATTTGAGCAGATAGTTGACTTGATTAAGCTCTTTTCTTTCTGAGCAGGGCTCTATGGGGACAGCCAATCAAAATGTTTATTTCAAACCCTTGGGGGAATCTCCTGCAGCTACTGGCAGGTTGTAATTCGTGTATTGTGAAAGTGAAGTAGAACTTGACATTTGTTACTTGGTTATGGGTGACTCAAGCACTTGTTAAATTTGTTTGTGGAATTTTTTGTATATAAAATAAGATTTAGAGCAAGATGGAAAATATTGTCACTTTTCTGGTTCTTTCCTGGTATTGATAGTTTTTCAATTGCAACTTCACAGCTAAATAGCTAATCAGATTAAAACAAAAAGTTCAATAAAAAAAAAAAAAAGTCATAAACCTGAAGTTTATCCTGAGGCAGAGTTGCATACTTCAATAGAGAACAAAATCCTCCCTAACACCAGATAACCAGGTAGCAAAGTAACTCTCTGGATCAACAGTCTATATTATTATTTCTTAAAATATTAGCAACTTTTATATTTTGTGCATTTAGAAACATGTTTCTAGTTGCAAAACCACAAATACAAATGCTATTAGTAGTTCCATTACATTTTATTGCCAGTGATACGAGGTGGTATCAAAAAAGTTTTGAGACTAGTTTTGTAACACAAGAAAATATGAGAAAATGGGAATCCCATCAGGATAGAAATTTAGTAGTATTCACCACATATATTGAAGAGGGTGTGATCAAAAAACTATATGTAACAAAAAAATGAAAAAAAAAACTAAATGACCAAAGCACACCAAACAGAGTAAACTACAAAAAAGATGTATTAGCTATACAAAGCTGAACACAGAAAAATGTGTACACAACCACCCCTAAAAGACAGATATGGTGGGAATACCGGTAAGGGGGATCCCACCAATCTGTCTATACCCTCCCTGTAAACAGTATATAATCCCTCATAAAAAAGCGAGGAAGCCCACAATTGAGGAGGTTCTTCCCTACCCCAATAAATAGCACACCCCTATAGCACCTATGAAACCCCCTACTACCTGAGGTTACAGGCTGAACCATACAACACCTGAACGGACAGCGTGATAATGCAAATGCACTAAATGTTCACGCTGTGCCCAAACACAAACAGCTCAATGGCTAGCCATGGTACCTGCAGTCCGTCAGTCAGTCAAAAGGAGAAATGGGTGGTAAAAATTAGGACAAATTGGACAGAAAAAGTGAACACTGGAAGGACAAAAAAATATGGTAAATGCTGTAATATAGGAGAAAACAGAGGGACCTGATTCCGCCTGATGGGAATAATAATTTGTATCCTGAGATGTAAATCAATCCAAAGTTCTCTTCATGTGTTATTAATGAACAAGGATATAACAAATGTCCAGCATAGTGTTTGCCACTGGATATGAAAGCGATGTGTAACCACAGAAATGGGGACATGTGAGTAAATAGATATGCTCTATACCCATATGCTGAGGAGTCTATAATAAGACAATGTATCCTCACGGCTGGCTGGATGGTTCCTAGATGAGGACACAATTCCAATAAACAATTGATAGCTGTATGTCCTCCTTATATTGTAGCAAGCATAGATGCAGGGAGGGTATATGCAAAAAAGCCAGGGTTACTCACTGATGGTAGGTAAATATGAATGTCCCTCCGAGATAAACGACCTTGATGCAGATCTGTATGGTATGTATATCCAAACAATGTTCCAATATGTCCATATTTAAACACAAAGCATAGATGCCTCTTCACCTGAGCTGCTTTGCTGATCAGCAGGGCTATGTTCCATTCCGTGACACCTGCTGCTGGTCTGATCCATGGCAATTAGTTTGAGAAAAAGATAGATTTGTGTCAAAGTAGACATGTCAGGTAACGATTCAGTACCCCGATTCCATATATCAGTGTAGGCTGCGGGGGGGGGGGGGGGGGGGGGGGGGAGAGATTGGGGGGTGCATAGCGGAACTTCTTCAGAAGCTCTGAAGTAAGGGAACAAAACATGTAAGCTGTTCTATGCTGGGAGAGCACCTCCGCTATGCACCCCCCCGCAGTCTACACTGATACACTGATATATGGAATCGGGGTACTGAACCGTGCAGTTTTTTTACAGAACACAGGCACAGGGACAATTATTATAATGGTGCAGAGAGGATGGGAGCATGTAAAAAAAAGTGGGTTAACAACCACTTTAAGGTTAAACCGCTTCTCCTTCAATCACATTATGTGGCCCAGTGAGGTATTTGTAAATCGCTATCATGTCCTCTCTCAAGTGTCTCTTCTCCAGCAATAATAAATGTAGTGCTTGTAGTCGTTCCTTGTAATTCGATCATTGTGCACAAGTTGCCGAATGGTTTCTTCATTTTCAGGGATGAGCTGGTTGAACGTCTTCCTGATCTCTTATTAGCTTCCAGTGATGTTCTTGAAGCGCGCGTGCCACTCAAAACACCTTGAATGCCTCATTGCAGCATCACTGTAAACTTGCCGAATCATGTCAAATGTCTCTATGGCAGATTTGCCCAGTTTCATGCAGAATTTAATGTTTGCTCTTTGTTCTAACTTGCTGTCCTTGATAAAATAGCAGATGTGGTAATGCATGTCGTCAGATTAGCACCAGTTGCACAGCTCCCGATGTAGACAGGACGATGTTTTTTGGCACACTGACTTATAAAGGTCGGTGCTCCCTGTGACTGTGTGTGCAGCCTTGTGCTGCCATCTGTTGCCGTGTTACAAAACTAGTCTTGAAACTTTTTGATACCACCTCGTATATACCTACAGTAAATAAAAAATGCATTGATGTACAGAGGAAGACATGGGGTAGAGTGAAAAATGGCAAAGGCCTTGACAATGCCTGGACACCTTTCTGGGACTTTGGCCTTGTTTAAACTTTCGTTTGGGGGCTGTAAAAAACATGTGGTTAAGCCGTGTTTTTTACCACCACCCAACCACTCCTCCTTAAGCTGTAAAAGTGGTGAACATATGCCATGGCTGCAATGCTTTGCACCGCAGTGTGCCAAACAAATTATCCACCCCGTCAGGTCAGCGGGCAGTATCGCCTGACAAATGCATTCCATTCAACTAAATGGGGGCTGCACCACAATTTAGTTGCAGCATGGTGGTGTGGTTTTTTTAAGAGGTTAAAACAGGCCTGGCGCCATTTGTGTAAACAAGCCCTTTCAGTATCCAGTTTATAACTCAATACTTTAATCAGGCAAAATCTACTACAGAGGAAAAGTCAGGTTCAATTCCTTTGCCTCTAATACCCACACTGAGCTACTTCTTTGATAATAACAGCTTTTTACATTCTAGGTACCTATTTATTAACTTGTGGTAAGGCACCATTACTCACATTGCAGCTTTTCACCACAGAAAAAGGTGACCTCTGGAAGGTTTTGCCCCTCTCATGACCAGTGCATTTTTTGCTATTCAGCACTGTGTTTAACCACTTCAGCCCCGGAAGGATTTACCGTCTTTTTTGACCAGAGCACTTTTTACAATTTGGCACTGCGTCGCTTTAACTGTTAATTGTGCGGTCATGCAATGCTGTACCCAAACGAAATTTGCGTCCTTTTCTTCCCACAAATAGAGCTTTCTTTTGATGGTATTTGATCACCTCTGCCGTTTTTATTTTTTGCGCTATAAATGGAAAAAGACTGAAAATTTTGAAAAAAAATGATATTTTCTACTTTTTGCTATAAAAAAAATCCAATAAACTCAATTTTAGTCATACATTTAGGCCAAAATGTATTCGGCCACATGTCTTTGGTAAAAAAAATGTCAATAAGCGTATATTTATTGGTTTGCGCAAAAGTTATAGCGTCTACAAACTAGTGTACATTTTCTGGAATTTACACAGCTTTTAGTTTATGATTGCCTATCTCATTTCTTGAGGCGCTAAAATGGCAGGGCAGTACAATCCCCCCCAAATTACCCCATTTTGGAAAGTAGACACCCCAAGGAAATTGCTAAGATGCATGTTGAGCCCATCGAATATTCATTTTTTTTGTCCCAAGTGATTGAATAATGCCAAAAAAAAATTAAAAATTTACAACTAGTTGTCACTAAATGATATATCGCTCACACAGGCCATGGGCATATGTGGAATTGCACCCCAAAATACATTTAGCTGCTTCTCCTGAGTATGGGGATTCCACATGTGTGGGACTTTTTGGGAGGCTAGCCGCGTACGGGGCCCCAAAAACCAAGCAAAGCCTTCAGGATTCCTTAGGGTGTACATTTTTGATTTCACTCCTCACTACCTATCACAGTTTTGAGGGCTATAAAATGCCCAGATGGCACAAAACCCCCCCAAATGACCCCATTTTGGAAAATAGACACCCCAAGCTATTTGCTGAGAGGCATTTTGAGTCCATGGAATATTTTATATTTTGACACAAGTTGCGGGAAAATTACAAACTTTTTTTTTTCTTTTTTTTTTTTGCACAAAGTTGTCACTAAATTATATATTGCTCAAACATGCCATGGGCATATGTGGAATTACACCCCAAAATACATTTAGCTGCTTCTCCTGAGTATGGGGATACCACATGTGTGGGGACTTTTTGGGAGCCTAGCCGCGTATGGGGCCCCGAAAGCAAGCACCGCCTTCAGGATTTCTAAGGGCGTAAATTTTCGATTTCACTCCTCACTACCTATCACAGTTTTGAAGGCCATAAAATGCCAAGATGGCACAACCCCCCCCCCCCCCCAGATGACCTAATTTTGGAAAATAGACACCCCAAGCTATTTGCTGAGAGGCATGTTGAGTCCATGGAATATTTTATATTTTGCCACAAGTTGCAGGAAAATGACAAACTTTTTTTTTTTTTGCACAAAGTTGTCACTAAATGATATATTGCTCAAACATGCCATGGGCATATGTGGAATTACACCCCAAAATACATTCTGCTGCTTCTCCTGAGTATGGGGATACATGTGTGGGACTTTTTGGGAGCCTAGCTTCATACGTGGCCCCGAAAACCAATCACCGCCTTCAGGATTTCTAAGGGAATAAATTTTTGAT